>NW_027200521.1:0-19745 GCF_038502225.1 Cherax quadricarinatus | reverse complement strand
TAGATATTTTCTGTAATTCTGTATTTACAGTATTGGCTAGCATGACTGGGCTCGGGTGAGAGAAGACGTATGTAGTGTCATCTGCAAATAGTGTGGGTTTGAGTAATTGCGAAGCATTTGGAAGGTCATTTATGTATAGGAGAAAGAGAAGAGGGCCAAGGACACTTCCCTGTGGGACACCAACTGTAAATGGTTGTGCAGAAGAGTTTGCCCCATTTGTGTACACATATTGGTTTCTGTTGTTGAGGTAAGACTTGAGGTAGTTGAGGGAGTGCCCTCTTATACCATAGTGTGACAATTTTACGTGGAGCAAGTCATGGTCAACTGTATCAAAAGCTTTACATAAGTCAATGAAGATCCCCAGTGGGACTTCTTTTTTCTCTATTGCTGTGTATATATGTTCTAGCATGTGTATAATAGCATCATTAGTATTTTTATTAGGCCTGAATCCAAATTGGCAGGGGTTGAGTATGTTTTGGGAGATGAGGGATGTGTTCATTTAATATCACATACCTGCAAGCCCCTCCCAATAAGCTCATTGCTAGTAATCCCTTTTGTAAATCACTTGTAAAAGCAACTGCTCAGGAAGACATTTCTCGCCTAACTGGTAGTTAAAAGTTACCACAAATTGTATGTACTGGTGGATTTAAGTACGAGTCTACTGGCAGGGCTGCATCTGCTCTGGTTGTCACCTCCCTAGTTAAGAACAATAGGAAAATTGTTGAGTTAGGCATAAGAATTAACAGCTGGGCGTCTACACTGCAAACTGAATTATTTGCAATCCTAATGACACTAAAGCTAACTTATGACACTGAGCTTGACTCTATCGTCATTACTGATTCTATGCCATCACTGAAGGTTCTTGACTCACATAATGACTAACAACATGCTCATTGGAGATGCCAGGTATAGATACTCAAAAATCCGGGAAAAAAGAATTAGTGTACAATTGCTATGGATCCCATCACGCATTGGATTACGCCTTCATGATAAGGTTGATATGTTAGCCAAGAAGAGTACCCTGAAGGAGAATGTAGAATATAACTGGTGTTTGTGTCTAGCATTAGGAATAATATTAGGAGAGAAGTAAATAATGAAAATGAATGTTATAGGAATGCAGTTAGAAGCCTGAGTAGATCTATAACCCACTATGATAACATGAACGTAGATAAGTATGTTTATGGAGCAACTTGCAATGTGAACAGACTGACTGATGTTGTAGTGGCCAGGCTTAGCCTTGGTTACAAGTACTTCTGGTAGTTTGACAAGCACACAGATGATGATCAAACCAAATGCAAATTATGTGGCCAACCATATGGCCACTATTTTGAACACTATGTACTTAATTGTCCACTTATTGAGGAATATAGAGATAGTATAATAACCTATGTGACATGTCAAGATATCTTATTAATGAAAATAAGATACCAGATATACTAAGCAAATTTCCTAAATTTGCTTGTAACAGATAAGTGAACAGTAGATATGTAGATATCCAAATGTACACCTGTTAACCTTTTGGGGCCTAGTTCCTAGGCCTTTTGTGTATCCATATGCTCTTGCTCTACCATCCACACGATGGATATGGGGCGCACAATAAACTAACTGTTCTTTTCTGTATTGAACTTCAGAAGGCACTATATAGTGAAACATTTCCAGAATAGTGATTCCCAAAAGTGTCTCAATTATCCTCTATACTGGGAAGAGCATTTGTTAGCTGGTAATGTTTCTGTGGATTGCCACTCCAACTGCCCCGTGTCACATCAGGCCTACTAAGTGGAAAATAAAAAAAAAAAATGTGAAAATTACAGCAAGATCTATTGAGAAACAGGACAGTATACTAAATGTGTTACATTATAGTACGTATTATTAGCCATGGGGAAGTGGAGAAAAATCCTTTCTCCGTAAGCTGTGCATGTTGTAAGAGGCGTTGTAAGAGTGCATGTTGTAAAATGCCAGGAGCAAGGGGCTAGTAACCTCTTCTGTATAAATTACTAAATACTAAAAGAAGTCAAGAGGGCTGAAGAGGGGTTGTCGAGGTGGTTTGGTCATTTAGAGAGAAAGAAACAAAATAGAATGACTTGGAGAGTGTATAAATCTCTAGGGAAAGGAAGGCAGGGTAGGGGTCATCCTCGAAAAGGTTGGAGGGAGGGGGTAAAGGAGGTTTCGTGGACGAGGGGTTTGGACTTCCAGCAAGCATGTATAAGTGTGTTAGGTAGGAGTGAGTGGAGATAGAATAGTTTTTGAGACCTGACGAGCTCTTGGAGTGTGAGCAGGGTAATATTTTGTGAAGGGATTCAAGGAAACCGGTTAACCAGACTTGAGTCCTGGAAATGGGAAGTACAGTGCCTGCACTTTAGAGGGGTTTGGGATATTGGTGTTTGGAGGGACATCTAAACTGTCATATCTGAGCGCCTCTGCAAAGATGGTGATTATGTATGAGTGATGGTGAAAGTGTTGAATGATGTAAGTTTTTCCCTTTCTTTTTGGGTCACTCTGCCTCGGTGGGAAACGGCCAATGTATTAAAAATAATAAAGTAGTATTAATATTAAATTCACAGAAAGTGCTAAACCCACAGTGGGAATACAGTGCCTGGAAAAAATGAGAAGGAATCAGGTTTAATCCAAGGAATGGGTGGATAGAAATTTTAGAAGTTTCTAGACTTTTCCCGTCATCTTTCATGTTCACGAGACAAAGTATGGTAATCTAGCCAGTGTAAATTATTATTATAATCAAAAAGAAGCGCTAAGCCACAAGGACTATACAGCTAGCCAGTGTAAAACAATTAGACTCGCCCCTGGATGGAAGTACCTCACTGGATGGTTCCTCTTGACCAACCTACTACTATAATGATTCATGAAAAATGATATAAAACCTTCAGATCTCTATCCCCCTCTACTCACTACTGGGCACAGTAAGGGAAGTAGACATAACACCCACGTACTGTGTGTGTATGAAACCAGGAAACCTGAGAGCAAACAACTCAAAGGGTGGATACCATTCTGACACCTGTATGGTACTAGTCAAACAAACTGAGATTGGTTCAGCAGAGCCGAGTCTCCCATTTTACCTCCATTCACTAGCCAAAAGTGTTGTTTTGCAAGGTAATCTGTTGAGTTCACTGGCTGGAGAGAGGAAAAGATTATTATAATAAATTATTATCATCACAGGGAAGCACCAAACTCGTAGGTTTATACAGCACATGTGGGGGGGACGGAAGGTATTCAGGCTCAATTCTGGGAACCGGAGCACAGATTCAATTCCCTAGATCAAGAACCCCTCACCAGCATCAAAGAACCTTCCTTGAGGGGAGAGAGGAAAAGAATTTTGTTTAGGTTTGTATTTTATGTACTTCCTGTAGGGAAAAAGGTTTACAGTAGGTGTCTTAAAATGAGAGCAAGAAGGTATTGGTATCACCTACTCTGCCGAGAACTGAAAGACAGCTTTGATTCTCTTTTAATATGGGAATGCTCAGAGATTCATTGCTGCATAACAGAAGCTGGGTCCATGAACAATGTAGAGCAAGGGTCAGATAAACCAGAAGGGGCAGGTAGAATGCCAGTACCATGTTCAGATAAACAAGTGGTTACCCAAAATTATTATTATTATTATTATAATCAAAAAGAAATTACCCAAAAGAAATTCTGGAATCTGGGAAGGGTCTATAGGCATGCTGGGACAGGTAATATACATCACAGTTACTTGGGATCCAGGAGAGTGACCCTGTGTCTCAAGTTATCAAAAGACAAATAATAAGAACATAAGAACGAAGGAACACTGCAGAAGGCCTACTGGCCCATGCGAGGCAGGTCCAAGTCTCCTACCGGCTTAAGCCAATGCACCCAACCTAGTCAGGTCAGGTCACATTGACTTAAGGGAGGAACACGGCAACCGACCTGGTAGCACAAGCTATCAGGTCTAACTCACACCCACCCACATCTACTCATGTATTTATCCAACCTATTTTTAAAGCTACACAACGTTCTGGCCTCTATAACGGTACTTGGGAGTTTGTTCCACTCATCCACAACTCTATTACCAAACCAGTACTTTCCTATATCCTTCCTGAATCTGAATTTTTCCAACTTAAAACCATTGCTGCGAGTCCTGTCTAGGCTAGATATTTTCAGCACACTATTTACATCCCCTTTATTTATTCCTGTCTTCCATTTATACACCTCAATCATATCCCCCCTAATTCTACGTCTTTCTAGAGAGTGCAGTTTCAGGGCCCTTAGTCTATCCTCATAGGGAAGGTTTCTGATACATGGGATCAACTTTGTCATCCTCCTTTGTACATTTTCCAGAGAATTTATATCCATTCTGTAATACGGTGACCAAAACTGTGCAGCATAATCTAAATGAGGCCTAACCAAGGATGTATAGAGTTGAAGAACAACCTGAGGACTCCTATTATTTATGCTTCTTGATATGAGGTAATTTCAAGACAAACTGATAAGGAAACCACATACAGGAGTGCCCTGCATATTGAACATCCTCTTCTCGATGTTCCACATTTTCATTGACTTTCAGTTGAGTCACTGTTGATCATGTTAAGTGTTTTTACTGCTTTTCTGTCATTTTTGTTGTTTTGCACAACAGCTGCATAAGGGAAGGCGACAAACACCATATTTTAGTATAAGTAATGTACATGTATGTACTCTTGATTTATTTTGTTTTTATGCATAGCTGTATTGAGCACTTAATATATGCATCTAAAATGACTGATATCAGGAATTTTATATGCATTCAGTAATGAAAAACTTCCACCCACCAGCAATTTTTGCTTATCACACAGGATCGGGAACCTTAGAGCTGTACCAATTGGGCCCTCCTGTACCTACCCTGAACCAATGTCATATCTGTTGTGACAAGTGCTACTCTTCCCTGAAAAATGCCTTTATTGTACTCGGTGTACAACACCAGGATGGCACCTCCAAAACAAACTGAGGCAGCTTAGATGAAAATTCACACACACACACGAACTATTAAATCTCTGCACCAAATTCACCTTAAACCAGCAAATATTAGAGCCTACAAGACTAATATGCTGGACCTCATCTTCACTAACGACGATCTGATACGCAATTCAACAGTATCAAAGACAATACACTCAGATCACAACATAATAAAGGTACAGACATGTATGTACAGGGCTCCTGACCAGCAAAATGTGAGCAGTTATGAGAATGTCTTCATAAAATTCAACTTCAATAACAAAAACATACAATGGGATCAAGTCAATCATGTCCTAAATGAAACAAGCTGGGAAGATATCCTAAACAACACGGATCCGAACATTTGCCTAGAAAACATGAACTCTGTGGTTCTTGACATCTGCTCAACACACATTCCATTAAGAAAAAGAAAGAGATGTAAACTAGAAAGACAGACGCTCCCTATACAGATGATGACGAAGAGTCACAGAGCTGCTGAGAGGGGCCAATATATCTGAAATACGACAGGAAGCACTGGTCAGTGAAATTGCAAACATCAAATTCAAGCTGAAGGAATCTTAAAGGAGACAAGACTAACAGGAAGAACTAAAAGCCATAAAGGAAATTGAAACAAAGAAAAAAATACTTCTTCTCATGCCAAATCTAAGGGAAAAACAACATCCAGCATTGGGCCCCTGCTTAGGCAGGATGGGACACACACAGATGACAGCCAAGAAATGAGCAAGATATTCAAGTCCTAATACAGCAGTGTTCAGTGAACTGCTGCCCAGACTAAGAGTTGACAATCCAAGTGAATTCTTTATGAATGAAACCCAGAATCTGGACATCTCAAAAATCTTGGATATTATCCTAACTCCACAAGACTTTGAAAAGGCAATAAATGGCATGCCCATGCACTCTGCCCCAGGCCCAGACTCACGGAACTCCATGTTCATCAAAAATTGCAAGAAGCCCTATCACGTGCCTTCAGCATTCCATGGAAAGAGCATTGACACAGGGGTCATCCCACACACACTAAAAACAAGACACAACCCCACTCCACAAAGGTGGCAGTAAAACAATTGCATAGAACTACAGACTGATAGCACTAACATCCCATATCATAAAATCTTTGAGAGGATTCTGAGAAGCAAGATCGCCAACCACCTAGATACCCATCAATTCCACAACCCATGGCAACACGGGTTTAGAGCAAGTCACTCCTGCCTGTCCCAGCTACTGGACCACTATGACATCCTGGATGCTGTTGAGGATAAACAAAATACAGATGTAGTATACAGAGACTTTGCAAAAGCTTTCGACAAGTGTGACCATGGTGTAATGGCACACAACATGCATGATAAAGGAATAACAGGTAAAGTTGGTACAGTAGATGGATCTATAACTTCCTGACAAATAGAACACAGAGTAAAGTCTCAGGCAGCCACAGTGAAAAGCTCTGTTTCACAAGGCGCAGTACTTGCTCTCATTCTATTCATCCTCATTTCAGACAAAGACAGAGAGTAAGCCATAGCTCCGTGTCTTCTTTTGCCATGGCAGTGACCTCCATCGAAGACACCACAAGACTCCAAGCGGACATCAACCAAATCTTCAAATGGGCCACTCAAAACAATATGAAGTTCAACAAGGAGAAATTTCAACTACAGTGGGCCCTCGACCAATGTTGGCATCATCTAACGTTAAAATCCGACTAGCGATACATTTTAACACAAAAATTTTGCCTCGACTAGCACTAAAAAACCCGACCAACGCTATTCGTTCCATTCCAGACACGTCCACTTGTGGCCTGAGCGTGCCTCATTTGTCCCGTGGGTGCCAGTTTTCACAAGCCAGCCAGCCACTGCGGTCCCATCCAAACATACAATCGGAACATATCATATTATCCCAGTGTTCGTAGTGATTGCGCCTGCAAAATAAGTCACCATGGGCCCCAAGAAAGCTTCTAGTGCCAACCCTACAGCAAAAAGGGTGAGAATTACTATGGATATGAAGAAAGAGATCATTGCTAAGTATGAAAGTGGAGTGCGTGTCTCCGAGATGGCCAGGTTGTACACAAAAACCCCAATCAACCATCGCTACTATTGTGGCCAAGAAAACGGCAATCAAGGAAGCTGTTCTTGCCAAAGGTGAAACTATGTTTTCGAAACTGAGATCGCAAGTGATAGATGATGTTGAGAGACTGTTACTGGTGTGGATAAACGAAAAACAGATAGCAGGAGATAGCATCTCTCAAGCGATCATATGTGAAAAGGCTAGGAAGTTGCATGACGATTTAATTAAAAAAAGGCCAGCAACTAGTGGTGATGTGAGTGAATTTAAGGCCAGCAAAGGTTGGTTTGAGAGATTTAAGAATCGTAGTGGCATACATAGTGTGATAAGGCATGGTGAGGCTGCCAGTTCGGACCACAAAGCGGCTGAAAAATATGTGCAGGAAATCAAGGAGTACATAGAGAGTGAAGGACTGAAACCTGAACAAGTGTTTAATTGTGATGAAACAGGCCTGTTTTGGAAGAAAATGCCAAGCAGGACCTACATTACTCAGGAGGAAAAGGCACTCCCAGGACATAAGCCTATGAAAGACAGGCTTACTCTGTTGATGTGTGCCAATGCTAGTGGTGATTGCAAAGTGAAGCCTTTATTGGTGTATGACTCAAACTCCCAGTGTGTTCAGGAAAAACAATGTCCTCAAGGCTAATTTGTGTGTGCTGTGGAGGGCAAACAGTAAGGCATGGGTCACTAGGGACTTTTTCTATGACTGGTTACACCATGCATTTGCCCCCACTGTGAAAAATTACCTCCTGGAAAATAAATTGGGCCTTAAGTGCCTCCTGGTATTATTATTATTATTATAATCAAGGGGGAAGCGCTAAACCCAGAGGATTATACAGCGCCTGGGGAGGATGTGGAAGGCATTCAGGCTTAATTCAGGGAACTGGAGCACAGATCCAATTCCCTAAATCAAGAGCCCCTCACCAACATCAAGGAACCTTCCTTGAGGGGCTCCTGGTATTAGACAATGCTCCTGGTCATCCTTCAGACTTGGCAGAGCGACTTTCTGTGGACATGAGCTTCATTAAGGTGAAGTTTTTGCCTAATACCACTCCTCTCCTGCAGCCCATGGACCAGCAGGTCATTGCAAACTTCAAGAAACTATACACAAAAGCTATGTTTGAAAGGTGCTTTGTAGTGACCTCAGAAACTCAATTGACTCTGAGAGTTTTGGAGAGATCACTTTAGCATCCTCAATTGTGTAAACATTATAGGTAAGGCTTGGGAGGAAGTGACTAAGAGGACCTTGAACTCTGCTTAGAAAAAAACTGTGGCCAGAATGTGTAGACAAAAGGGATTTTGAAGGGTTTGAGGCTAACCCTGAGAATCCTATGCCAGTTGAGGAATCCATTGTGGCATTGGGGAAGTCCTTGGGGTTGGAGGTTAGTGGGGAGGATGTGGAAGAGTTGGTGGAGGAGGACAATGAAGAACTAACCACTGATGAGCTGCTAGATCATCTTCAACAGCAAGAGGCCACACCTGAGGAAATTGCTTTGGAGGAGGGGATAGAGAAATTGAAGAAGTTGCCTACTTCAAAGATTAAGGAAATGTGTGCAATGTGGCTTAAAGTGCAAACCTTTTTTGATGAAAATCACCCTGACACAGCTACTGCAAGCCGTGTTGGCAACCTGTACACTGACAATGTTGTGAAACACTTTAGGAATGTCATAAAGGAACGGGAGGTGCAGGCCTCTATGGACAGATATGTTGTGCGACAGAGGTCCAGTGACTCAAGCTGGTCCTAGTGGCATTAAAAGAAGAGAAGTAACCCCAGAAAAGGACTTGCCACCTCAAGTCCTTATGGAAGGGGATTCCCCTTCTAAACACTAACACCATCAACACTCTCCCCTCCTCCCATCCCATCAATCATCACCAGATCTTCAATAAAGGTAAGCATCATGTAACTGTGCATGTCTTCTTCAGTTTGTGTGTATTAAAATTAATATTTCAAGTGGTAAAAAATTTTTTTTTTCAATACTTTGGGGTGTCAGGAACGGATTAATTTGATTTCCATTATTTCTTATGGGGAAAATTAACTCGACTAACGATAATTTTGATTAACGATGAGTTCTCAGGAACGGATTAATATCGTTGGTAGAGGGTCCACTGTACTTGGATATGGAAAACTTGAGGAAATTAAAAATGTATCAGGGTATATGACAAATTCTAAATACAATAGAGCGAAAAAGAAATGTGAAGGACCTGGGAGTAATAATGTCAGAGGATCTCGCCTTCAAAGACCACAACAATGTACCTACCACACCTGCTAGGAAAATGATAGGATGGATAATGAGAACCTTCAAAACTAGGGATGCCAAGCCCATGATGATCCTCTTTAAATCGCTCATTCTCTCTAGGCTGGAATACTGCTGTACACTAACAGCCCCTTTCAAGGCTGGAGACATTGCAGACCTGGAGAGCGTATAAAGAACTTTCACGGCACATGTAAGTACGATAAGGCACCTAAATTACTGGGAACAATTGAAGGTCCTTGATCTGTATTCCCTGGAAAGCAGGAGAGATGCATGATAATATACACTTGGAAGGTCCTGGAGGGATTGGTACCAAACCTGCACATGAAAATCACTCCCTATAAAATCAAAAGACCTGGCAGGAGATGCAACAGTCCCCCAATGAAAAGCAGGGGTGCCACAAGTACATTGAGAGAGAACACAAGACTGTCCAACTGCCTCCCAGCATATGTAAGGGGGATTACCAACAGACCCCTGCCTGTCTTCAAGAAAGCACTGGACAGGCACCTGAAGTCAGTACCTGACCAACCGGGCGGAGGCTCGTACATCAGTTTGCATGCGGCCAGCAGTAACAGCTTAAGTTGATCAGACCCTGATCCACCATGAGGCCTGGTCTCAGACCGAACCGTGGGGGCAAAACCCTCTCCAAGTAAACAAGGTTTAGAAAAATCTGCCACTCCTGAAACTGTAATCAACTTCTGATAATAATTCTGCCAGGGACTATGCCAGACAATATCCCGGTGTTCACCAGATGGCCACCTGACACACCCTGGGATAATTCAATTTCCATCAGATGGAGTGACATGGTCACCACAACATTACATAGAGACTACTTCACAACAGCTCTTAGAGAACCCTTTTCCATACGTATATGAGCTGGATTTTACAACAGAAGGAAATTTCCCCTACCAATGAGACCAAACAGAGGGTGGGTGGGTTTGGTGGTGTGTATTTAGATTCAGTCTGAGGAAGGGAACAAGAGGTCCAATTCCTTAGATCAAAGGTCCACTCTGCAAGTTACTCCTTCAAAGGGAGTGAATAAGTTGTACAAAATACTCTGACAGATAAGATCACAAGGTATTGTTACCAGAGAAGAATAAGGAACAACAGGAGAAATATTGCAATTCTGTACACCTAATCATCCTACAGAAGATCAGTCCACACCTCCTTTTACCTGTATGAAGAAAGAATGAAGCTTAGTTCGCTATAAGACTAAAGAATATCAAGATAAAGAAAATGTTATAGTGCATACAAGGAAGACAAGGACAGGCTCTTCATTAAGGCTGCAACATGGTAGAACAAACCCCAAAATGAACCACAGGCAAACTGATAAGCATTTAAACATAAAAGTGGAAAATTATTAACATTAAATTCATGGGGAAAGTGCTAAACCCATATTATCATCATAACTAAATGCTAAACCCACAAGGGTCATATAGCACTAAACCCATAGTATTTTGATTCCCTCATCAGCAAATGTTTCTTATTCTGTATGTATTGTAAATGTAAGGAAAGCAAATATCTGGTTTATGGAACAACATGCACTGGAATGCTGCTCCCCAGTATGCAGTTTTGTCTTGTAACAACATGCACTGGAATGCTGCTCTCTAGCAGGCAGTTTTGTCTTGTAACAACATGCACTGGAATGCTGCTCTCTAGCAGGCAGTTTTGTCTTGTAACAACATGCACTGGAATGCTCCTCTCTAGCAGGCAGTTTTGTCTTGGAACAACATGCACTGGAATGCTGCTCTCTAGCAGGCAGTTTTGTCTTGGAACAACATGCACTGGAATGCTGCTCTCTAGCAGGCAGTTTTGTCTTGTAACAACATGCACTGGAATGCTGCTCCCCAGTATGCAGTTTTGTCTTGTAACAACATGCACTGGAATGCTGCTCTCTAGCAGGCAGTTTTGTCTTGGAACAACATGCACTGGAATGCTGCTCTCTAGCAGGCAGTTTTGTCTTGGAACAACATGCACTGGAATGCTGCTCTCTAGCAGGCAGTTTTGTCTTGTAACAACATGCACTGGATTGCTGCTCTCTAGCTTGCTGTTTTGTCTTGTTACAACCTGCACTGGAATGATGCTATCTATCTGGCTGTTTTGTCTTGTAACAACATGCACTGGAATGCTGCTCTCTAGCAGGCAGTTTTGTCTTGTAACAACATGCACTGGAATGCTGCTCTCTAGCAGGCAGTTTTGTCTTGTAACAACATGCACTGGAATGCTGCTCTCTAGCAGGCAGTTTTGTCTTGTAACAACATGCACTGGAATGCTCCTCTCTAGCAGGCAGTTTTGTCTTGTAACAACATGCACTGGAATGCTGCTCTCTAGCAGGCAGTTTTGTCTTGTAACAACATGCACTGGAATGCTGCTCTCTAGCAGGCAGTTTTGTCTTGTAACAACATGCACTGGAATGCTGCTCTCTAGCAGGCAGCTGTTTCAGACGGACAAAAAATAACCAAATTAACAACAAAGGCATACAGCACTTGAGCAAATGGTAACAGTATTCAATCCCAGCAAAGGGAGGTCAGGTCCTATTCCTTGGATCAAGAGCCCCCTCAACAGTGTCAAATAACCTCCCTCGAATTAACAAAAATGGTAAATAATGAATTGAGCTAAATGACACAGTGGACGTAGACGCCATACAGGGGTTCAAAAAAAAAAAGATACAAGTCCTAAATCAAATCAGTCAGTAGAATAATTTAATCATTATAGATTATCAGTACAGATCATTGGTAGAAAGCAGCAGGCCCAGGAGCTAGAATTCACTCACTGAGGACTCCAACAGTTAGTTACATACTACAGAAAACAACTATCATTCCTGTTAAAACCCACAAAGACAGGTATTTCTACATGGCCTCTTCCTCAGTGCATATGTAGCATACTATATGTGCAAGCAGTTGTGCATGATTTATATATAATGAATCTTCAACATTATTTAAGACTTTATTTATGAAATTATCACAAGTTTACCTATAATGTAAAAACATTTAACATTTCTACAGCGTTTTCAAATTCCTGTCATTATTGTAACCGCATTTTGTAGATGTATAAACACACAGCATACAACTGTGTATAATATCAAATCCCTTTGATATATAAACAAATAAAATTAACAAAAATATACAACAAAATTTACCATACAGTATCAATAGAATGCTGTATAAAACCTATTTAACAATTAAAAAAAAGAAAAAATGGAAAAAACTTAATGTACATTATTCAAACTCAGGTATTACAGTACCGACTCTGTAAACTGAGGCATCACACCCTAACCTGCCTGTCATGTTTTAACACATGGGTAAAACCCATACTTAAATATGACCTGGGAAGTCATATATATACATCAATATTAAACTACAATGAAGTAAACAGTCATCTCTTAACCTGTGGTAAAGCATGAAGCACTACGAAGCTGTCACTTACAAACTGATCATAAGGTATGCTAGAAACTTGGGCATAGATGAAACCTTAGGACAAGGGTTCTTAACTTTTTTAAGATTACAGACTCCCAATGGTTTGCCCGACCTGTCCCCAAGCTCCCTTTGCCAGACAGTAGAAATCACTACCACCTGTCTTATTAGGAACCAGTATCACTTCAAAGGACGTCAATAGCTTAGTTTTGCTTTACATAGGGATAGCTGGGACCAGAACATCCAACAGCTTGTTCTAATTCAACAGCTCGTTCTAATCCAACAACTTTTTTTTTTTAAATTGTTCAGATATGGAGTCCCATATTCCCATTATTTGGTATCCATACCCTCAAGGGGCATAGATACCCCTGGTTAAGAACCCCTGCCTTAGTAGAACTAGTGGGATGGTATCACCTGGCCTCTGTTGTATACAAGCATCCAGTGATATTCTTCTCACATTCACACACACACATGCCTCAAAACAAAATTTAAAGTGATGTCAAAGAAATGTATTCAGTATCTTTTACTGTAACCTCAAGTTTTTCATTTCATAATTCCTCCGACACTAAATGACTTAAAACTCCTACATTATGAAATTTTGTGGAATACCTGCTTTTGTCACCATGATACCAGTTTTATCAAGCAAATTAATGCAAAACTTGGTACAAAAATTGTCTAAAATGTTTGGCTCTTGACAATGATTACTTTCATGTAACAGATGATGGAATGCAGAACTAAAATAAATTGTATATTACTAATTTCAGATCACACATGTAAAACATACAATGAGTATTAATGTACAAATTTATTTGGACATTATAAATATTTTACCTCTATTAATGGTTTTAAAGGAAATTATCCTTCAATGGTTTATGAAATACAGTAGAACACACAGGTCAGTGACATAATTCAAGACCAGGGTTGTATCAGCCCAGACCAAGCATCTTCACACTACAAAAACAGTAATGTCTTGTAGTCTTAATCTGATAAGGGCACTTAACAGTATTATGCAAATCTTCCGTTTTTTTTAATCTTAAATCCAACAGAAAGGGTGCATTTTTAATACACATTTGAATACCATTAAAATCATTTCCATTCATACTCGACTCAATATATTAAGTAATCACAACAGATTACGTACTTTACTGAACAGAAAGTAATTACTATAGAGTACTTTACTGAACAGTAATTACTACAGATTACTGAACAATAAGTGCAACATAACATGTGTTCAACAAGCTTTCCCATCTGATAACAGGACACAGATGTAGGGTAGGAATAAATACTGTTTAAAAATGGAAGGCTTATACTTTTATTCAGTTCTCCATGTTTTAATTACCTAATGAAGTAATTCTATGAAGGGACTGCCAATTCAACTTCTAGGTTTCTCTCAACAAAAAATATAAACAACTGACCAAGTCCTAGAAAATCTATAACAATAAATTACATTTTCTCTTTATTCCTTTTCTTTTTTTTTGATGAATGGGAAAAGGGAGCTCAGGTGCAATGGGTAATGAGGAAATGTGTGGCAAAGCAGGATAGGGATAGGATGTGATATGGTAAAGACAGGGTGGGTTAGAGAGGATGATGTAGAAGTGAGGGAGAGGTGGAAGGATGAGACGGAAAGGAGGGAGGATGGAGAAGAGTAAGATGGGGATGTATAAGGTGAGGCAGGGTTGGAAAGGGAGAGGCAGGGCTGGAAGGGAAGAGGCAGGGCTGGAAGGGAAGAGGCGGGGCTGGAAGGGGAGAGGCGGGGCTGGAAGGGGAGAGGCGGGGCTGGAAGGGGAGAGGCGGGGCTGGAAGGGGAGAGGCGGGGCTGGAAGGGGAGAGGCGGGGCTGGAAGGGGAGAGGCGGGGCTGGAAGGGGAGAGGCGGGGCTGGCAGGGGAGAGGCGGGGCTGGCAGGGGAGAGGCGGGGCTGGCAGGGGAGAGGCGGGGCTGGCAGGGGAGAGGCGGGGCTGGCAGTGGAGAGGCGGGGCTGGCAGGGGAGAGGCGGGGCTGGCAGGGGAGAGGCGGGGCTGGCAGGGGAGAGGCGGGGCTGGCAGGGGAGAGGCGGGGCTGGCAGGGGAGAGGCGGGGCTGGCAGGGGAGAGGCGGGGCTGGCAGGGGAGAGGCGGGGCTGGCGGGGGAGAGGCGGGGCTGGCGGGGGAGAGGCGGTGCTGGGTGGGGGGAGGCGGGGCTGGCGGGGGAGAGGCGGGGCTGGCGGGGGAGAGGCGGGGCTGGCGGGGGAGAGGCGGGGCTGGCGGGGGAGAGGCGGGGCTGGCGGGGGAGAGGCGGGGCTGACGGGGGAGAGGCGGGGCTGACGGGGGAGAGGCGGGGCTGACGGGGGAGAGGCGGGGCTGACGGGGGAGAGGCGGGGCTGACGGGGGAGAGGCGGGGCTGACGGGGGAGAGGCGGGGCTGACGGGGGAGAGGCGGGGCTGACGGGGGAGAGGCGGGGCTGACGGGGGAGAGGCGGGGCTGACGGGGGAGAGGCGGGGCTGACGGGGGAGAGGCGGGGCTGACGGGGGAGAGGCGGGGCTGACGGGGGAGAGGCGGGGCTGACGGGGGAGAGGCGGGGCTGACGGGGGAGAGGCGGGGCTGACGGGGGAGAGGCGGGGCTGACGGGGGAGAGGCGGGGCTGACGGGGGAGAGGCGGGGCTGACGGGGGAGAGGCGGGGCTGACGGGGGAGAGGCGGGGCTGACAGGGGAGAGGTGGGGCTGAGAGGGGAGAGGGGGGTTGAAAGAGGTGAGAAAGGGCTAGGTTAGGAGGAGAAGAGAGGGTTGTTTAGTTTATTTGACCATTAATTAGTCTTGGGTGAGGTTGGGCTAGTTGACCGTGGATTAGTCTTGGGTGAGGTTGGGCTAGTTGACCATGAGGTAGTCTTGGGTGAGGTTGGGCTAGTTGACCGTGGGGTAGTCTTGGGTGAGGTTGGGCTAGTTGACCATGGGGTAGTCTTGGGTGAGATTGGGCTAGTTTACCGTGGATTAGTCTTTGGTGAGGTTGGGCTAGTTGACCGTGGGGTAGTCTTGGGTGAGGTTGGGCTAGTTGACCATGGGGTAGTCTTGGGTGAGGTTGGGCTAGTTGACCGTGGGGTAGTCTTGGGTGAGGTTGGGCTAGTTGACCATGGATTAGTCTTGGGTGAGGTTGGGCTAGTTGACCGTGGATTAGTCTTGGGTGAGGTTGGGCTAGTTGACCGTGGAGTAGTCTTGGTTGAGGTTGGGCTAGTTGACCGTGGGGTAGTCTTGGGTGAGGTTGGGCTAGTTGACTGTGGGGTAGTCTTGGGTGAGGTTGGGCTAGTTGACCATAGGGTAGTCTTGGGTGAGGTTGGGAGAGTTGACCGTAGGGTAGTCTTGGGTGAGGTTGGGAGAGTTGACCGTAGGGTAGTCTTGGGTGAGGTTGGGCTAGTTGACCGTAGGGTAGTCTTGGGTGAGGTTGGGCTAGTTGACCATAGGGTAGTCTTGGGTGAGGTTGGGAGAGTTGACCGTAGGGTAGTCTTGGGTGAGGTTGGGCTAGTTGACCGTAGGGTAGTCTTGGGTGAGGTTGGGAGAGTTGACCGTAGGGTAGTCTTGGGTGAGGTTGGGAGAGTTGACCGTAGGGTAGTCTTGGGTGAGGTTGGGCTAGTTGACCGTAGGGTAGTCTTGGGTGAGGTTGGGAGAGTTGACCATAGGGTAGTCTTGGGTGAGGTTGGGAGAGTTGACCGTAGGGTAGTCTTGGGTGAGGTTGGGCTAGTTGACCGTACGGTAGTCTTGGGTGAGGTTGGGAGAGTTGACCGTAGGGTAGTCTTGGGTGAGGTTGGGAGAGTTGACCGTAGGGTAGTCTTGGGTGAGGTTGGGAGAGTTGACCATAGGGTAGTCTTGGGTGAGGTTGGGAGAGTTGACCGTAGGGTAGTCTTGGGTGAGGTTGGGAGAGTTGACCGTAGGGTAGTCTTGGGTGAGGTTGGGCTAGTTGACCGTAGGGTAGTCTTGGGTGAGGTTGGGAGAGTTGACCGTAGGGTAGTCTTGGGTGAGGTTGGGAGAGTTGACCGTAGGGTAGTCTTGGGTGAGGTTGGGCTAGTTGACCGTAGGGTAGTCTTGGGTGAGGTTGGGCTAGTTGACCGTAGGGTAGTCTTGGGTGAGGTTGGGAGATATTTTGTCATGTAGTGAATGATTAAGTTTACTGGCATCCCTAACAGTAAGTTAATATAAGCATTAAAATTCAATCACCAAAAAACTAAAATTAACTCTGTGTATACAAGAGTAAAATCAGAAAGATAAAAGCTGGTGTTAATCTCTGTTGGTACTGTTTCTGCTGGTCAAGTACTGATCACAGATAAACTGAACAGGAAATAAATAAATGTTGACACAAGTTAGCACTGGAGCTCCTTGACTTACGAAGGATTACGATCTGAAGAATCCATCCTAAGTAAAAAAATATTGCAAGTCAAATATGAATATATGTTAAATAAGTAAATAAAAAATTTATTACTGTAATTAGCTAAATTATAGGTAGTAGGTTGGTAGACAGCAACCGCCCAGGGAGGTATTACTGTCCTGCCAAGTGATTGTAAAACGGAAACCTGTAATTGTTTTACATGATGGTAGGATTGGTGGTGTCCATTTTTGTCTCATAAACATGCAAGATTTCAGGTACGTCTTGCTACTTCTACATAAACTTAACTCACACTACACATACATGTACAAGCATATATATACACACACACCCCTCTGGGTTTTCTTCTATTTTTCTTACTAGTTCTTGTTCTTGTTTGTTTCCTCTTACCTCCATGGGGAAGTGGAACAGAATTCTTCCTCCGTAAGCCATGCGTGTTGTAAGAGGCGACTAAAATGCCGGGAGCAAGGGGCTAGTAACCCCTTCTCCTGTATATATTACTAAATGTAAAAGGAGAAACTTTTGTTTTTCCTTTTGGGCCATCCCGCCTCGGTGGGATACGGCCGGTGTGTTGAAAGAAAGAAAGAATTAGCTAAATACCAGTATTGAAAAGTTAAAAAAAAAAAAAAAAAAAAAAAAAAAAAATTATACAAGTTATGGACTTGCCAGCTTCACGTTGGGTAATTATCTTAAATATCTCCAAAGTAACTGCTTTTACACCATCGTCAAGTCCAAATATCTTAAGTCGAACCATTGTAAGTCGAGAATCACTTATACTCAACCAACCATCTAAGTTACGAGACTGGTTAGAAGAATAAAAGTGCAATATAAGAATGATACAACACAATGCTAAAAGATAATGACAGCAAAACAGATGCGTTAGTAAGGATACTAGAAGTGCATCTACCAGCAACCAGTCATGAGTCCATGCACTTGCAACAAGCCCAGGGGCAGCTCCAGAAATTTCATATAGATGGGGTTTAGAGGGTGACGATCTGTTTGGAAGTAAGGTTATGAGACAGTCTTAAAGCAGCATTAACATTATTTTTTACACTCGGTCATAATAAACATACTAGTACATGTTTGTGTCTCCTTGAAGCAGTGTTATTATTACACTCAGTCATACTACACATGTACGTACAGGTTTGGTATGCACACTCATCTAGGTTTACTTCTAATTTCTTAATACGGTGGACCCCCGGACATCGGCCGGTGTGGATATCGACCAAATCGGATTTCAGCTGCTTTTTTGGCTGAAATTCTATCCTGGATTTCGGCCAGCAATTCGGAAGTCAGCCGTATTGGATGCGTCCGCCCACCATTCTGCTGCTCATTCATCCAAACATTTCATTATAATCCATTGTTCTTTGTGGTTGTTTATTAAGTGCAACTGTGAAATGAGCCACCATGGGCCCAGAGAAACAAGTTACATAGTATATATAAACATGAAATGATTATATGCGATGTTTAATAATAAACACACTTGGGCACATTAACCCTTTCAGGGTCCGTCCCGTAGATCTACGGCTTTACGTTCAGGGTCCAAACCGTAGATCTACGCCATGAGCTCAGCTCACTCTGATAAACTGTGAGTGGTACATTTGGGCCTAGATATGAGAGAATACATCTATGTGGTATGTGTGCACCACATAAAACAGATCCTGCAGCACACTGTGCATAATGAGAGAAAAAAAATGAAATCATGATTTTTCGATTAAAACAGCAACTTTGCAGTGTTTTTTCGTATGTTTTTTATAGTTGTATTTGCGATTTCTTGGTCTCATTTGATAGAATGGAAGACATATTACCGAAATAGAGATGATTTTGATTGGTTTAAGCATTGGAAATGGCTTGAAACTGAGCTCAAAGTAGCGGAAATGTTAAATTTTTGCCGATATTCAAGAGTAAACAAACGACCTCACACGTCTAATACACATCAGCTGGTGGGTCTAATATACATTCACAAATATGGTGATGATATTTATACAATTATTACAGTATTGCATAACAGTAAATCTTCTATTTTTTGGTGTGAATAAAAATTCATTATGTGAATAAAAAATCAAAATGGAATTTATTTGTAAAGCCTCAAAACATAACTAATGAACAGAGGAAATGTTAGTTTAGTGCCAGGAATGCCTACATTGTTCATTCTGGACCCTATTTTGAAATTGGAATATTTTGAACTGTGTTAAATTGGCCAAATTAACAATTTCCGATCACTTTATTTTGTAGTTGAAACAGTTAACTTGGCGATTTCTTGTGCTCAATCGATAGAATAGAAGTAATACTAGTGAAATAGCTAAGAATTTGGTTGATTGGAATAATGTAATTGGCCTAAAATGGGAGTCAAAGTCGGCAAAATCGCCGATTCGTAAATATCGCTGATACATCAAAATTCGCAAGAGCATAATTTCGTCAATTTTCCACCAATTTTCGTACTTTTTGTTTTATTACCTTCACAAAAAGATTCTCTACGATTTCATAAGAAAAAATAATTTTTTTTTTTTAAATATCTTGGACACTGGTGCGTGACTCCAGATTTGGGCCTTGGACCCTGAAAGGGTTAAATGTTTTATTTTAGGCTAATATAGACAGTTTCATTAATCCATCTATGATATTTTCTTCAAAATTATGCAAGAGACACGTTACATAGCATATAAACATGCAATGTTTATATGCTATCGAGTGGTGAATCAGGTGGAGAGCAAACATTACTTTTTCT
>NW_027200520.1:0-19757 GCF_038502225.1 Cherax quadricarinatus | reverse complement strand
TTTCATCATATATTGCCCAAGTTTCAATAAGATAGTCCAACAAACAACTAAGATCCAATTCCCTAGATCAAGAGCCCCCTCACCAGTGTCACCCACCCTTGAGGCCTGCTCGCATCTGGAAATTTTGCTCGCGTCTGGAAGCAAAAAATCCACTGAGCAACTGCTTGTATCTGGAAAAACTCGCACATGGATATTATTGTGCCCACGAACGAGTGATACTGATCAATAACAACACTGCGACTAGCCAAGGACTCGAACCTATGTTGCTTTGGCCTGCCTCTGGACTATTCAATCCTTAAGAGTGCTGCATCCAGCAGAACTGGATGTTGTACTCGCTGAGTATACGGTAGGGTTATTATTGAAAGAATCAGAGGTAAGACAGAGAGTAGGATTGCTGATGAGCAAGGAGGCCTTAGAGTGGGCAGGGGATGTGTAGATCAAGTATTTACATTGAAGCATATATGTGAACAGTATTTAGACAAAGGTAGGGAAGTTTTCATTGAATTTATGGGTTTAGAAAAGGCATATGATAGAGTGGATAGAGGAACAATGAGACAGATGTTGCAAGTATATGGAATAGATGGTAAGTTACTAAATGCTGTAAAGAGTTTTTATGAGGATAGCGAGGCTCAGGTAAGGGTGTGTAGAAGAGAGGGAGACTACTTCCCGGTAAAAGTAGGTCTTAGACAGGGATGTGTAATGTCACCGAGGTTGTTTAATATATTTATAGATGGAGTTGTAAAAGAAGTAAATGTTAGGGTGTTCGGGAGAGGGGTAGGATTAAATTATGGGGAATCAAATACAAAATGGGAATTGATACAATTACTTTTTTACTGATGATACTGTGCTTATGGGAGATTCTAAAGAAAAATTGCAAAGGTTAGTGGACGAGTTTGGGAGTGTGTGTAAAGGTAGAAAGTTGAAAGTGAACATAGAAAAGAGTAAGGTGATGAGGGTATCAAATGAGTTAGATAAAGAAAATTGGATATCAAATTGGGGAGGAGTATGGAAGAAGTGAATGTTTTCAGATATTTGGGAGTTGACGTGTCAGTGGATAACAAACCGGCCGTATCCCAACAAGGCAGGGTGGCCCAAAAAAGAAAAACAAAAGTTTCTCTTTTTAAATTTAGTAATTTATACAGGAGAAGGGGTTACTAGGCCCTTACTCCCGGCATTTTAGTCGCCTCTTACAACACGCATGGCTTATGGAGGAAGAATTCTGTTCCACTTCCCCATGGAGATAAGAGGAAATAAACAAGAACAAGAACTAGAAAGAAAATAGAAGAAAATCCAGAGGGGTACAGGAAGGCCCCACTTATACGGCGGGTTAGGTTCCAGGCTACCGCCGTAAAGCGGAAATCGCCGTAAAGTGGAACACCCTTTTTTTCCACTTATAAATGCATACAAACACTAGATAACAAGTTTACACTAACATATATTAAGTTAGCAATAGAACCAGGCATCAAAAAACAATAAAAAGGTACAATACACACATAGTGCACTCATTACTTACCTTAAAATATTTATAGTCTTAATCTAGGGTGAGACAAGTAGTATTTATTGTAAGAAATCAAGTGTGGTATGTATTGTAATAGCCTCACCAGGCCACCCCACCCACACATACTATTCTATGATATTTAAGCATCCCAGAGCGATAAAATGTATATACAGTTCACTCATTACTTACCTTAAAATATTTGTAGTCTTAATGTAGGGTCAGGAGTAAGTAAATGAGATAAAACGAATAAATGAGAGAGAGAAAGAATGAATACATGAGAGGGGGCAGGCGCAGTTATGTAAACAAACCAGGCGAAGGTAAGTTTTGTAAACAAACGAAGTGTACACGTCTGGTTTGTGTACAAGTTACATTGTGTACAGGTTGTCTCTACATTGATACGGTAGAATTAATAAAGAAGAACACTCCCATTCTCATGTAACATCATTTTGAGAAGAAATGAAGCTCTGAGTGAAGGCAATGGAAATAAGTCACACTGACTTTTTTGGGTTATCCTAGGTTCTCTACACGTATGTTGTTATGTATGATAATCTATGTAACTGTATTTGTGTATACCTGAATAAACTTACTTACATACATACGAAAGGAATAATTTTCTACAGTTACCCCCAGTAACACATTTACTCTTATGTTAGATTAGAGAAAATGTTATTCTTGGCGTCACTTGTACAAGTTATGTGGCTCCCACATCTTATATTTATGTTTATTTATTCTATTGTGGGGTGTATTTATCATCTTTTTATGTTATGTATCGTGTTTATTATATAATTTTGAAAAAAATATCATGGATGGATTAATGAAAATGTGTATATTACCGTAATATACGACATTTAATGAGACTCGGTATTGTTATTATCACCACTTGTGCAAGTCGTCTGCTACGACATCTCACATTTGTTTATTTATTCTACTGTGGGGTGTATTTATCTTATTTATATGTTATGCATCGTGTTTATTATATGATTTTGAAAAAAATATCATGGATGGATTAATGAAAATGTGTATATTACCGTAATATACGACATTTAATGAGACTCAGTATTGTTATTATCACCACTTGTGCAAGTCGTCTGCTACGACATCTCACATTTGTTTATTTATTCTACTGTGGGGTGTATTTATCTTATTTATATGTTATGCATCGTGTTTATTATATAATTTTGAAAAAAATATCATGGATGGATTAATGAAAATGTGTATATTAACGTAATATACGACATTTAAATGACTCGATGTATGTAAGTTTATTTAGGTACAGGTATACATAAGTATAATTATCAGAGTATATATAAAATATGAAATAACTTTTAAAAACATTTGAAATTTTGGAGTTTCCAGACAAAATGGAGAGACTTAGTGCTTACTGAGCTCATGGAGAATGTAAACAAACAGGGTGGGGCACGGTGACCGTATTAGAAAGTCAGGTGGGGGGAGCCGTATAGTGAGTTTTGGTCATAATTTGAAATGTCCGTATTAGCGGAACGCCGTAAAGTGAAACGCCGTAAAGCGGGGCCTTCCTGTATATTACTTGGGACCTGACGATCTGTTGGAGTGTGAGCAGGGTAATATTTAGTGAAGGGATTCAGGGAAACCGGTTATTTTTATATAGTCGGACTTGAGTCCTGGAAATGGGAAGTACAATGCCTGCACTTTAAAGGAGGGGTTTGGGATATTGGCAGTTTGGAGGGATATGTTGTGTATCTTTATATGTGTATGCTTCTAGACTGTTGTATTCTGAGCACCTCTGCAAAAACAGTGATAATGTGTGAGTGTGGTGAAAGTGTTGAATGATGATGAAAGTATTTTCTTTTTGGGGATTTTCTTTCTTTTTTGGATCACCCTGCCTCGGTGGGAGACGGCCGACTTGTTAAATAAATATATATATATATATATATATATATATATATATATATATATATATATATATATATATATATATATATATATATATATATATATAAGATATAAGAGATACATTGTTGATATATATATATATATATATATATATATATATATATATATATATATATATATATGCGTGTTGTATAAGGCGACTAAAATGCCGGGAGCAATGGGCTAGTAACCCCTTCTACTGTAGACATTTACTAAAAAAGAGAAGAAGAAAAACTTTATAAAACTGGGATGCTTGAATGTGCCTGGATGTAGTGCGGATGACAAGAAACAGATGATTGCTGATGTTATGAATGAAAAGAAGTTGAATGTCCTGGCCCTAAGCGAAACAAAGCTGAAGGGGGTAGGGGAGTTTCGGTGGGGGGAAATAAATGGGATTAAATCTGGAGTATCTGAGAGAGTTAGAGCAAAGGAAGGGGTAGCAGTAATGTTGAATTGTCAGTTATGGAAGGAGAAAAGAGAATATGAATGTGTAAATGCAAGAATTATGTGGATTAAAGTAAAGGTTGGATGCGAGAAGTGGGTCATAATAAGCGTGTATGCACCTGGAGAAGAGAGGAATGCAGAGGAGAGAGAGAGATTTTGGGAGATGTTAAGTGAATGTATAGGAGCCTTTGAACCAAGTGAGAGAGTAATTTTGGTAGGGGACCTGAATGCTAAAGTAGGAGAAACTTTTATAGAGGGTGTGGTAGGTAAGTTTCGGGTGCCAGGTGTAAATGATAATGAGAGCCCTTTCATTGAACTTTGTATAGAAAGGGGTTTAGTTATAGGTAATACATATTTTAAGAAAAAGAGGTAGTTTTAAAAATGTCGTGTTAGAGTGTTCAGTAGAAGTTTGTGGTTACAGGAAAGTGGGTGCGGGAGGAAAGAGGAGCGATTGGTGGAATGATGATGTAAAGAGAGTAGTAAGGGAGAAAAAGTTAGCATATGAGAAGTTTTTACAAAGTAGAAGTGATGCAAGGAGGGAATAGTATATGGAGAAAAAGAGAGAGGTTAAGAGAGTGGTGAAGCAATGTAAAAAGGGAGCAAATGAGAGAGTGGGTGAGATGTTATCAACAAATTTTGTTGAAAATAAGAAAAAGTTTTGGAGTGAGATTAACAAGTTAAGGAAGCCTAGAGAACAAATGGATTTGTCAGTTAAAAATAGGAGAGGAGAGTTATTAAATGGAGAGTTAGAGGTATTGGCAAGATGGAGGGAATATTTTGAGGAATTGTTAAATGTTGATGAAGATAGGGAAGCTGTGATTTCGTCTATAGGGCAAGGAGGAATAACATCTTGTAGGAGTGAGGAAGAGCCAGTTGTGAGTGTGGGGGAATTTCGTGAGGCAGTAGGTAAAATGAAAGGGGGTAAGGCAGCCGGGATTGATGGAATAAAGATAGAAATGTTAAAAGCAGGTGGGGATATAGTTTTGGAGTTTTTGGTGCAATTATTTAATAAATGTTTGGAAGAGGGTAAGGTACCTAGGGATTGGAAGAGAGCATGCATAGTTCCTTTGTATAAAGGCAAAGGGGACAAAAGAGAGTGCAAAAAATATAGGGGGATAAGTCTGTTGAGTATACCTGGTAAAGTGTATGGAGTTTACCTGGAGTTTACCTGGAGAGAGTTTCGAGGGTCAACGCCCCCGCGGCCCGGTCTGTGACCAGGCCTCCTGGTGGATCAGCGCCTGATCAACCAGGCTGTTGCTGCTGGCTGCACGCAAACCAACGTACGAGCCACAGCCCGGCTGATCAGGAACTGACTTTAGGTGCTTATCCAGTGCCAGCTTGAAGACTGCCAGTGGTCTGTTGGTAATCCCCCTTATGTGTGCTGGGAGGCAGTTGAACAGTCTCGGGCCCCTGACACTTATTGTATGGTCTCTTAACGTGCTAGTGACACCCCTGCTTTTCATTGGGGGGATGGTGCATCGTCTGCCAAGTCTTTTGCTTTCGTAGTGAGTGATTTTCGTGTGCAAGTTCAGTCCTAGTCCCTCTAGGATTTTCCAGGTGTATATAATCATGTATCTCTCCCTCCTGCGTTCCAGGGAATACAGGTTTAGAAACCTCAAGCGCTCCCAGTAATTGAGGTGTTTTATCTCCGTTATGCGCGCCGTGAAAGTTCTCTGTACATTTTCTAGGTCGGCAGTTTCACCTGCCTTGTATGGTAGAGTTATTATTGAAAGAATTAAGAGTAAGACGGAGAATAGGATAGCAGATGAACAAGGAGGCTTTAGGAAAGGTAGGGGGTGTGTGGACCAGGTGTTTACAGTGAAACATATAAGTGAACAGTATTTAGATAAGGCTAAAGAGGTCTTTGTGGCATTTATGGATTTGGAAAAGGCGTATGACAGGGTGGATAGGGGGGCAATGTGGCAGATGTTGCAAGTGTATGGTGTAGGAGGTAGGTTACTGAAAGCAGTGAAGAGTTTTTACGAGGATAGTGAGGCTCAAGTTAGAGTATGTAGGAAAGAGGGAAATTTTTTCCCAGTAAAAGTAGGCCTTAGACAAGGATGTGTGATGTCACCGTGGTTGTTTAATATATTTATAGATGGGGTTGTAAGAGAAGTAAATGCGAGGGTCTTGGCAAGAGGCGTGGAGTTAAAAGATAAAGAATCACACACAAAGTGGGAGTTGTCACAGCTGCTCTTTGCTGATGACACTGTGCTCTTGGGAGATTCTGAAGAGAAGTTGCAGAGATTGGTGGATGAATTTGGTAGGGTGTGCAAAAGAAGAAAATTAAAGGTGAATACAGGAAAGAGTAAGGTTATGAGGATAACAAAAAGATTAGGTGATGAAAGATTGAATATCAGATTGGAGGGAGAGAGTATGGAGGAGGTGAACGTATTCAGATATTTGGGAGTGGACGTGTCAGCGGATGGGTCTATGAAAGATGAGGTGAATCATAGAATTGATGAGGGAAAAAGAGTGAGTGGTGCACTTAGGAGTCTGTGGAGACAAAGAACTTTGTCCTTGGAGGCAAAGAGGGGAATGTATGAGAGTATAGTTTTACCAACGCTCTTATATGGGTGTGAAGCGTGGGTGATGAATGTTGCAGCGAGGAGAAGGCTGGAGGCAGTGGAGATGTCATGTCTGAGGGCAATGTGTGGTGTGAATATAATGCAGAGAATTCGTAGTTTGGAAGTTAGGAGGAGGTGCGGGATTACCAAAACTGTTGTCCAGAGGGCTGAGGAAGGGTTGTTGAGGTGGTTTGGACATGTAGAGAGAATGGAGCGAAACAGAATGACTTCAAGAGTGTATCAGTCTGTAGTGGAAGGAAGGCGGGGTAGGGGTCGGCCTAGGAAAGGTTGGAGGGAGGGGGTAAAGGAGGTTTTGTGTGCGAGGGGCTTGGACTTCCAGCAGGCATGCGTGAGCGTGTTTGATAGGAGTGAATGGAGACAAATGGTTTTTAATACTTGACGTGCTGTTGGAGTGTGAGCAAAGTAACATTTATGAAGGGATTCAGGGAAACCGGCAGGCCGGACTTGAGTCCTGGAGATGGGAAGTACAGTGCCTGCACTCTGAAGGAGGGGTGTTAATGTTGCAGTTTAAAAACTGTAGTGTAAAGCACCCTTCTGGCAAGACAGTGATGGAGTGAATGATGGTGAAAGTTTTTCTTTTTCGGGCCACCCTGCCTTGGTGGGAATCGGCCGGTGTGATAATAAAAAAAAAATAATATATATATATATAATTGTGTGTGTGTGTGTATCTTTCACGGCCGTATCCCACCGGGGGAGGGTGGCCCAAGAAAAACGAAAGTTTCTCCTTTTAAATTTAGTAATTTATACAGGACAAAGGGTTACTAGTCCATTTCTCCCTGCATTTTAGTCGCCTCATACGACACTCATGGCTTACGGAGGAAGAATTCTGTTTACATCCCCATGGAGATAGGAAATAAACAAGAACAAGAACTAGTAAGAAAATAGAAGAAAACCCAGAGCTGTGTGTATATATATGCTTGTACATGTATGTGTAGTGTAACCTAAGTGTAAGTAGAAGTAGCAAGACGTACCTGAAATCTTGCATGTTTATGAGACAGAGAAAAGACACAGCATCCTACCATCATGTAAAACAATGACAGGTTTTTGTTTTACACTCACTTGGCAGGACGGTTAAAGTTGTAGAGGAGTGGAATACCAACAAATAAATGAGGAGAACTTATCTACAGTGATTGTTCAGTGTAGAGCTTTGTCACGTGATGTTTTATCACGTAATGTTTCGTCATGTAATGTTTCATCACGTAATGTTTCGTCATGTAATGTTTCATCACGTAATGTTTCATCACGTAATGTTTCATCACGTAATGTTTCATCACGTAATGTTTCATCACGTAATGTTTCATCACGTAATGTTTCATCACGTAATGTTTCATCACGTAATGTTTCATCACGTAATGTTTCGTCACGTAATGTTTCATCACGTAATGTTTCATCACGTAATGTTTCATCACGTAATGTTTCATCACGTAATGTTTCATCACGTAATGTTTCATCACGTAATGTTTCATCACGTAATGTTTCATCACGTAATGTTTCATCATGTAATGTTTCATCACGTAATGTTTCATCACGTAATGTTTCATCACGTAATGTTTCATCACGTAATGTTTCATCACGTAATGTTTCATCACGTAATGTTTCATCACGTAATGTTTCATCACGTAATGTTTCGTCACGTAATGTTTCGTCACGTAATGTTTCATCATGTAATGTTTCATCACGTAATGTTTCATCACGTAATGTTTCATCACGTAATGTTTCATCACGTAATGTTTCATCACGTAATGTTTCGTCACGTAATGTTTCGTCACGTAATGTTTTGTCACGTAATGTTTCATCACGTAATGTTTCGTCACGTAATGTTTCCTCACGTAATGTTTCGTCACGTAATGTTTCGTCACGTAATGTTTCGTCACGTAATGTTTCGTCACGTAATGTTTCTTCACGTAATGTTTCTTCACGTAATGTTTCATCACGTAATGTTTCATCACGTAATGTTTCATCACGTAATGTTTCATCACGTAATGTTTCATCACGTAATGTTTCATCACGTAATGTTTCATCACGTAATGTTTCATCACGTAATGTTTCATCACGTAATGTTTCATCACGTAATGTTTCATCACGTAATGTTTCGTCACGTAATGTTTGTTTCATCACGTAATGTTTCATCACGTAATGTTTCATCACGTAATGTTTCGTCACGTAATGTTTGTTTCATCACGTAATGTTTCATCACGTAATGTTTCGTCACGTAATGTTTCGTCACGTAATGTTTCATCACGTAATGTTTCATCACGTAATGTTTCATCACGTAATGTTTCATCACGTAATGTTTCGTCACGTAATGTTTCATCACGTAATGTTTCGTCACGTAATGTTTCGTCACGTAATGTTTCATCATGTAATGTTTCATCATGTAATGTTTCATCACGTAATGTTTCATCACGTAATGTTTCGTCACGTAATGTTTCGTCACGTAATGTTTCGTCACGTAATGTTTCGTCACGTAATGTTTCATCATGTAATGTTTCATCATGTAATGTTTCATCACGTAATGTTTCATCACGTAATGTTTCATCACGTAATGTTTCATCACGTAATGTTTCATCACGTAATGTTTCATCACGTAATGTTTCATCACGTAATGTTTCGTCACGTAATGTTTCATCATGTAATGTTTCATCATGTAATGTTTCATCACGTAATGTTTCATCACGTAATGTTTCATCACGTAATGTTTCATCTCTTCATTTTGTTCAATGAAGAATTTCATCACATTATGTTTTAATGTGTAGAGCTTGCATGTCATATTTTTCTCAGTGTTACAGCTCATCATGTTTCGCTCTGTGTGTGGCTTTATCATGTCACACTTTTATCAAAGAAGAGCGTTATCAAGTTGCATTTCGCTCTGTGCAGAGCTTCATTACGTTAAGTTTCACTATAAAGTTTCATTTCGCTCTGTGCAGAGCTTCATTACGTTAAGTTTCACTTTGTACAGAGACTGGCTGACATTTTACATTGTGTAGATCTTTGTTAAGTCAATAATTCTCTTAATAAAGTTCTTCACTTAGTGTAACATCAGTTTAGATGCATCTTCTATACCCTCCTTGCTTCTTTATTACTTTCAGCTTTATTATTATTTATTATTTACTATATTTTAATATCATTATTATCATTATCATTATTATCATTATGATTATTATTATTATTATTATTATTATTATTATTATTATTATTAGTAGTAGTAGTAGTAGTAGTAGTAGTAGTAGTAGTAGTAGTATTAATAGTAGTATCATTCATTAATAAGAATAATAAAATTATTATTATTATTATTATTATTATTATTATTATTAGTAGTAGTAGTAGTAGTAGTAGTAGTATTAATAATAGTATCATTCATTAATAAGAATAATAAAATTATTATTATTATTATTATTATTATTGAAGTAATTAATAACCAGTGAGTGATTTTCAGAAGTAGACAAGTGTAGTAAAGATTGGTCTTCAATCATCCAATCTCTGACCAACTAGGCTGTTCCTGCTCTTTTCTTCTCTCTGTATAATCCCTACTGGTTTTACACTCCTCAATAATAATAATAATAATAATAATAATAATAATAATAATAATAATAATAATAATAATAATAATCTGTTCTTTACAAATGTACTCATATGTAACAAATAGAACAGAAAATTAATAATATATTTTCTGACCTTCAGCTGAGGTCCTCTTCAGCAGTCTACTATAGAGGGATTGCAATACGGTGTCACAGGTTTTTTTTTTATTAAAACTGTGGTACTTTGTTAAAAGATGTAAATAGATTTTATGAGGAGATGTTTAAGTTAATGTTTGCAGGAAATTTGAAGAGACTTCCAGGTGAAGTTGTCCTCACATCTGCTATAAAATATAAGATTTTTGAAGTTTTATATTCAAAGTATGTGACTTATATTGATTTATAATAATATTAATAATAGATTAATAATAATAATAATAATAATAATAATAATAGATTAAAAATAATAATAGTAATAGTAATACTAATAAGAAGAAAAATTAATAATACTAACAATAATATTTACAATAAAAATAATAATAATAATCGTATATGAACGTTCTACAGCTCTGTGCTAGCAATATATTATGAAACAGTATTTAATTCTAGTTTTAAGAACAACAGCTTATAAAGTTTTATTACTTATAAAGTTTTAAGCCAAGTCTACAACTGTTTGGAAAACATATTCTGTGATTATCAAATTATTTTATATTAATATGTACAGTTTTTTTGAAAAAAAAAAAATCTAACTTTATTATTAATTTTGAATTTTCAATGGAGTACAGGAATCAGTGGAGGTTGAGGCTCGGAAGAAGCTGGTGGCCATTGAGGAAGCTGAGGCTGGTGTGCACGCTGCACGTGCTCGTGCACTGCAAGAAGAGTGCCAGACTGAGCTCAACCAGGCACTTCCCGCACTACACGGTCAGTTGTAGCAACTCTTCTTACTCCAGACTTATAACAGGTGGAAAAATTGGTATGTTTCCTTATTCCTGCTGCCCCTATTCATCTAACAGTAAATAGGAACCTGGGTGTTAATTGACTGTTGTGGGTGGCATACTGAGGAGAATGAGATGTATGGACAAGTCTCCTTACATATGCTGTCCCTGATTGTCTGGCAGTAAATGGTACCAGGATTCTAACTGACTGCTGTGGATGGCATTCTTAGCAGGGTAAGACGTATTGCTGTCTTCTTATGCCTGTTGTCTTTCTTCACCCAGGAGTAAATAGGTATCTGGATGTTAGTTGACTGTTGTGGGAAGAGTATGATGTATGGGAAAGTCGTCCTCTTCTTCTAACAATAAATAGGTATGAATGTATTACCCGGATGTTGTGGGTGGCATCCTGTACAAGGTGGGATGTATGGAGAAATCTGACACCTGCTGTCCATGTTCAGGGTGGCATGCTGCCCTGCTATTCACCTAACAGTAAATAGGAATCTGCATCCTGTTTTGTCCTCTAGAGCATCCCAATCCATGTCTTAGTGGTCCTGTAGCTGGGACAAGCAGGAGCGACCTGCTCTAAACCCCTGTTGCCTAGGTTGTGCAACTGATGGGCATCTAAGTGGGTGGCGATCTTACTTCTTACAACCCTTTAAAAAAAATTTATGTTGTGAGACGTTACTGTTATCGGTCTGTCGTTCTTAGCAATTGCATTACTGCCACCTTTGTGGAGTGGGGCTGTGAAGGTTCACTTAGCCCTATCAGACCCTCATAATTTGATATGGCTGGATTCTCCTTATGTAAATAAAAAGATAGAAAATTCAATATTAATCATTAGTAAAGAATATAAAATACATCCTCTTTCAATTTTATTTTCAGAAATATTTTATCCTCAAAAAAAAAAAAAAATAAAAGTCTATATAACAAGTGCTAGAGTATCTACGGAATATACCTGAGCGTTCATCAAGAACTGCAAGAAGCCCCTATCACGAGCCTTTTCCATCCTATGGAGAGGGAGCATTGACACGGGGGTCGTCCCACAGTTACTAAAAACAACAGACATAGCCCCACTCCACAAAGGGGGCAGTAAAGCAACAGCAAAGAACTACAGACCAATAGCACTAACATCCCATATCATAAAAATCTTTGAAAGGGTCCTAAGAAGCAAGATCACCACCCATCTAGAAACCCATCAGTTACACAACCCAGGGCAACAGGGGTTTAGAACAGGTCACTCCTGTCTGTATCAACTATTGGATCACTACGACAAGGTCCTAAATGCACTAGAAGACAAAAAGAATGCAGATGTAATATATACAGACTTTGCAAAAGCCTTCGACAAGTGTGACCATGGCATAATAGCGCACAAAATACGTGCTAAAGGAATAACAGGAAAAGTCGGTCGATGGATCTATAATTTCCTCACTAACAGAACACAGAGAGTAGTCGTCAACAGAGTAAAGTCCGAGGCAGCTACGGTGAAAAGCTCTGTTCCACAAGGCACAGTACTAGCTCCCATCTTGTTCCTCATCCTCATATCCGACATAGACAAGGATGTCAGCCACAGCACCGTGTCTTCCTTTGCAGATGACACCCGAATCTGCATGACAGTGTCTTCCATTGCAGACACTGCAAGGCTACAGGCGGACATCAACCAAATCTTTCAGTGGGCTGCAGAAAACAATATGAAGTTCAACGATGAGAAATTTCAATTACTCAGATATGGTAAACATGAGGAAATTAAATCTTCATCAGAGTACAAAACAAATTCTGGCCAAAAAATAGAGCGAAACACCAACGTCAAAGACCTGGGAGTGATTATGTCGGAGGATCTCACCTTCAAGGACCATAACATTGTATCAATCGCATCTGCTAGAAAAATGACAGGATGGATAATGAGAACCTTCAAAACTAGGGAGGCCAAGCCCATGATGACACTCTTCAGGTCACTTGTTCTATCTAGGCTGGAATATTGCTGCACTCTAACAGCACCTTTCAAGGCAGGTGAAATTGCCGACCTAGAAAATGTACAGAGAACTTTCACGGCGCGCATAACGGAGATAAAACACCTCAATTACTGGGAGCGCTTGAGGTTTCTAAACCTGTATTCAAACCATACCCCCGGCCGGGATTGAACCCGCGGTCATAGAGTCTCAAAACTCCAGCCCGTCGCGTTAGCCACTAGACCAGCTAGCCACAATAAGATTCATCCAACTAGGTATATTTCTACACCATAGGAAAGTTAGCACAGGCACCTCTGTGACCACAAATGCAAGTTTTTACAGACGAATCTCCAGCTAGCGTGGCCGTGACGAACTCTAGCTCAAGTCCCTTCACTGCCGTCAACATGACTTAAGAAATCGTAATGACACGATTGCAAATAACCATACCCCCGGCCGGGATTGAACCCGCGGTCATAGAGTCTCAAAACTCCAGCCCGTCGCGTAGCTGGAGATTCGTCTGTAAAAACTTGCAGTGAAGGGACTTGAGCTAGAGTTCGTCACGGCCACGCTAGCTGGAGATTCGTCTGTAAAAACTTGCATTTGTGGTCACAGAGGTGCCTGTGCTAACTTTCCTATGGTGTAGAAATATACCTAGTTGGATGAATCTTATTGTGGCTAGCTGGTCTAGTGGCTAACGCGACGGGCTGGAGTTTTGAGACTCTATGACCGCGGGTTCAATCCCGGCCGGGGGTATGGTTTATTTGCAATCGTGTCATTACGATTTCTTAAGTCACATTTTTATTCTATACTTTTTTAAACTAGTATTTTCAACTACAACTTTTATATTATCCTGTCTACCATCTTACTAGCATATTATAACCAAGTCATTGCCATTTTTATTTTTATCATTTTTTTTATTATTCTTTTGCTACCTTAACTTGTGTATTTTATCCTGTCAATTTAAATCTAGTTATACTCTAATTCTTGTAAACAACTTATATAAGACCTTAGTATAATTACAATTGAGAGTTTTTTCCTTTTTTATATTATTAGGTTAAACACAGTTATACTATAGCTCATTCTAGCTCAATACATAGTCAATACCAAATTCACTATATTAGACCATAGTGCAATTACTAGTGAGAGACTGGTGCTATTTTTAATTTGTATTTTTATATTATTAGATTAAACTCAGTTGTACCATAGCTCATTCTGGCTCAATACATAGTCAATACCAAATTCACTATATTAGACCATAGTGCAATTACTAGTGAGAGACTAGTGCTATTTTTAATTTGTATTTTTATATTATTAGATTAAACCTATTGTACTATAGCTCACTCTAGCTCAAAATATAGACTCCACAAAAGTCATTATTAGACCTTAGTGCAATTACAAGTGAGAGTCTTGTTCTATTTTTAATTTGTATTTTTATATTACTAGTTTATACCTAGTTGTACTTTAGTTCATTCCAGCACAACACATAGACAACATCAACTTCATTATGTGTAGAAGTGACTGTACTCTACATGACCAAAATACTCTAGCTATATACTTGTCCAAACTTCCTACCACTACAGATATCAGTACTAGAACTCAACACACAACTCAGAATATAAATAACCATAATTTAAACCTAGAAGATGATTGATCATGTTGACCCTGATCTAAACCTCCATAATCTGACACCCAATCAAAACCTATTGGAAAGTAACTGCCTTTATTACACAGCATCACAAGCCAGCACTATCCTAAACAATGCTAAAAGTCTATCAGTACTTAACTACAACATCAGGTCCTTAAGCAAACACTATGATGACCTCCTAGCACTCCTTGAATCACTAAAGACACCCTTCTCCTGCATTATTCTTACTGAGACCTGGCTTAAGCAGGACACAATAGATATCTACCCTCTACCAGGATACACAGCAATTCACAACTGCAGACCAAACCAAGTTGGGGGTGGTATTGCAATCTATTACTCTAACCAGTTATCTTGTATTAGCACCACTTGCTTTAGTGATGAATATGGGGAATACAATTTTGCTAATTTTACTGTAAAAAACCTTAAGACACCCATAATAATCGGTGCCATTTACCGGATACCTCACACAAACATCCCAAATTTTAGTGAGAAATTAAAGTCACTAATAACAAACAGACAAATGAATAAGCACCACCTTCTCTTAGCTGGAGACTTCAACATCAACCTTGGCTTACTAGATGATCAGCCTGTAACTGATTTCATCAACAATATGAACAACACACTTCTCTTACCAACAATAACTAAACCAACCAGGCTCACTGAGACAAGTGCAACCATAATAGGCCACATATGGACCAATATACTAGCCCCCCTTAAATCAGTGATAATCACAGATAGCACTACAGACCACTACCCTACCTTCCTCCTGACAAACATTAGTAAACCACCACTTGAATACAACAAAGTCTCATTTAGACTCCGTGACGAGGCCTCAGTAAGGAAGTTCACAGCTGACCTAGAGACTGTTGACTGGCCTACAGAATTCTCCAAGGCCAATGGTATTGATGACTGGACAGACATTTTTCTTAACAAATTACTTAGACTATACAACAAACATTGTCCTATAAAAACGAAACAGATCACAAACAAACGGCTTGGTTGCCCATGGCTAACCAGCACCATTCTGAAATCCATAGACAAGAAACACCAATATGAAAAGCAATATAGACAAGGCTTAATACACAAAGATATTCTTAAACACTATTCATCAGCTCTCACCAAAGTAATAAAGAAAGCCAAACAACTATACTACTCCAGTTGATTCACAGGCACTAGAGGAGATATAAAAAAGACCTGGAAAACACTCTCAGATTCTAGGGACCCACAAACTGAAAAAAACCAAGATAATTGTCCTAACTAAACCTAATGAAACACCACTACATCCCACTGACACAGCTAACAAGATAAACAACTTCTTCTCAACCATAGGATCTAATCTCGCCAACAAAATCCCACATACCAATCCCCATGCCGGGGACTACCTAGATGGGAATTTCCCAAATTCCTTCTGTCTTGCACCAACTGAGCCCATGGAAGTCACCGAGATTATAAAGTCACTTAAAAATAACTCAGGGAATCTGTCTCATGTCCCAACCATTACTGTACAAGCGAGCGGCCCATGTCCTTTCGCATGCTATTTCATTACTTTTTAACAAGTCACTAGAGACTAACACCTTCCCGAAACTACTCAAGATGGCAAGGGTTACACCAATACATAAAGGTGGTGACCCTACAGACTTAAACAACTATAGGCCAATATCTAACTTACCATTGCTATCCAAAATCTTTGAGAAACTCGTGCACAGGAGACTGTATTCATTTATAACGGCACAAAACATACTCAACCCCTGCCAATTTGGATTCAGGAAAAATAAAAGCACTAATGATGCAATCATAAAAATGCTAGATCTGCTTTACACAGCATTGGAAAATAAGGAATATCCACTAGGAATTTTTATTGACCTAAGAAAAGCTTTTGACACAGTAGACCACGACATCCTACTCCACAAACTTGATCATTACGGTATAAGAGGCCATGCACTTGCTTATTTCAAATCTTACCTTACTAATAGGTATCAGTATGTCACCATTAAAGACACAGCATCAGCAACACGGCCACTTGATACTGGAGTTCCGCAGGGAAGTGTCCTTGGTCCCCTGCTCTTCCTCATATACATTAATGATCTTCCAAACGTATCCCAACACTTGAAACCCATTCTCTTTGCTGACGACACGACTTGTGTCATCTCTCACCCTAATCTTGCCACCCTCAACACCATTGTGAACGAGGAGCTGATCAAAATATCGACTTGGATGACAGCCAATAAACTTACGCTTAACACTGACAAAACCTACTATATTATGTTTGGTAGCAGAGCAGGAGATGCACAAATTAACATTAAGATTGACAACACTCTAATTACCAGACATAATGGGGGCAAATTCCTAGGCTTATATCTTGACAACAACCTGAATTTCAGCACCCATATCCAGCATATAACCAAAAAAGTATCCAAAACGGTTGGGATCCTCTCCAAGATACGATACTACGTGCCGCAAAATGCCCTTCTCACACTATACCACTCACTTATTTTTCCATACCTCACCTATGCTATTTGAGCTTGGGGATCAACTGCAGCAACACACCTAAAGCCAATAATAACCCAACAAAAAGCTGCAGTAAGAATAATCACTAAATCCCATCTCTGGCAACACACCCCCCCATTCTTCATAGATCTAAACTTACTCCCTGTTCAGTACATCCACACTTTCTACTGTGGAATCTACATCTACAGGGCCTTAAACTCTAATATCAACCTTGACCTAAAACACTTTCTTGATAGTTGTGACAGAACGCACAGGCATAACACCAGACACAAACATCTCTACGACATTCCCCGTGTCCGACTAAACCTTTACAAAAATTCAATGTATGTCAAAGGCCCTAAAATCTGGAACAACCTACCTGAGAACTCTAGAACTGCAGACACATTCATCACCTTCAAAACTACCATTAGAAAACATCTTATCTCCCTGATACACCCCGTCAACTAACTACATGAACCACCTGGTGGTTCACACTTACACTCACTCACCCATTTGACCATAAACAGAAATATTAATCTCAATCTTAAAATAATGAATCCTGTGATACTCCAATACTGAAACTATGTACTGTGCCAAAACAAAAGCATTCACATTGCTAAACTCACAAACTAGTATTTAGTCACTTAGCCATAATACCAACTTACCTCACAATTTGTAATATTTTACAATTACGAATAAAACTAAGTCTGCCCGAAAAGCCTAGCCATGCTAGGTGTTCTAGTGGTACACTCTGTAACCATTATTTTACTACATGTAAACCACACAATAACCAAATTTCTGTAAACTCAGCATTGTAATCCTTATAGAGAATAAACTTTGAATTGAATTTGAATTAAATTGAATTGAATTGAATATATTTACTGAAGAACTTGTAATAGAAGTGAAGGCTAGGGTATTGAGGAAAAGTGTGTATTACGATAAACTTTATACACCATTTAGAAATTAAGAAGACCTTCATTCTTAGCTGGATGGACCTTTAATATACAGTTGAACAGAAAGTTACATCATCCTCTATGTTCTAAGGAGATTAGGCTTGTTGACTTAGAAAACTTGAAGTTTCTACACAAGAGAACTTCTATATAATGAAAATTCCACAATTTCTGGTGACTTTAGTGAATAAAGCTCTAGACCAAATGCTTCACCGTTTAAGTTACAAGGAGGAGCTGTACCCCACTCTACCCCACTCACACCTGACGTTAGCTCATGTGAGGCGAGTGGTGTAGAGGTGAGGCCATACAAACATAAACTCATCGTTACCCATTTCCTTACGGGAATAAATATATTTTGAGGAATTGTTAAATGTTGATGAAGATAGGGAAGCTGTGATTTCGTGTATAGGGCAAGGAGGAATAACATCTTGTAGGAGTGAGGAAGAGCCAGTTGTGAGTGTGGGGGAAGTTCGTGAGGCAGTAGGTAAAATGAAAGGGGGTAAGGCAGCCGGGATTGATGGGATAAAGATAGAAATGTTAAAAGCAGGTGGGGGATATAGTTTTGGAGTGGTTGGTGCAATTATTTAATAAATGTATGGAAGAGGGTAAGGTACCTAGGGATTGGCAGAGAGCATGCATAGTTCCTTTGTATAAAGGCAAAGGGGATAAAAGAGAGTGCAAAAACTATAGGGGGATAAGTCTGTTGAGTGTACCTGGTAAAGTGTATGGTAGAGTTATAATTGAAAGAATTAAGAGTAAGACGGAGAATAGGATAGCAGATGAACAAGGAGGCTTTAGGAAAGGTAGGGGGTGTGTGGACCAGGTGTTTACAGTGAAACATATAAGTGAACAGTATTTAGATAAGGCTAAAGAGGTCTTTGTGGCATTTATGGATTTGGAAAAGGCGTATGACAGGGTGGATAGGGGGGCAATGTGGCAGATGTTGCAAATGTATGGTGTAGGAGGTAGGTTACTGAAAGCAGTGAAGAGTTTTTACGAGGATAGTGAGGCTCAAGTTAGAGTATGTAGGAAAGAGGGAAATTTTTTCCCAGTAAAAGTAGGCCTTAGACAAGGATGTGTGATGTCACCGTGGTTGTTTAATATATTTATAGATGGGGTTGTAAGAGAAGTAAATGCGAGGGTCTTGGCAAGAGGCGTGGAGTTAAAAGATAAAGAATCACACACAAAGTGGGAGTTGTCACAGCTGCTCTTTGCTGATGACACTGTGCTCTTGGGAGATTCTGAAGAGAAGCTGCAGAGATTGGTTGATGAATTTGGTAGGGTGTGCAAAAGAAGAAAATTGAAGGTGAATACAGGAAAGAGTAAGGTTATGAGGATAACAAAAAGATTAGGTGATGAAAGATTGAATATCAGATTGGAGGGAGAGAGTATGGAGGAGGTGAACGTATTCAGATATTTGGGAGTGGACGTGTCAGCGGATGGGTCTATGAAAGATGAGGTGAATCATAGAATTGATGAGGGAAAAAGAGTGAGTGGTGCACTTAGGAGTCTGTGGAGACAAAGAACTTTGTCCTTGGAGGCAAAGAGGGGAATGTATGAGAGTATAGTTTTACCAACGCTCTTATATGGGTGTGAAGCGTTGGTGATGAATGTTGCAGCGAGGAGAAGGCTGGAGGCAGTGGAGATGTCATTTCTGAGGGCAATGTGTGGTGTGAATATAATGCAGAGAATTCGTAGTGTTACGGGATTACCAAAACTGTTGTCCAGAGGGCTGAGGAAGGGTTGTTGAGGTGGTTCGGACATGTAGAGAGAATGGAGCGAAACAGAATGACTTCAAGAGTGTATCAGTCTGTAGTGGAAGGAAGGCGGGGTAGGGG
>NW_027200519.1:0-19820 GCF_038502225.1 Cherax quadricarinatus | reverse complement strand
AATGAATCTAATTGTTTCTAGAACCTCATTCCTTATACAGATAATCCATTCTAAGCCCACAAATACAACCACTTAATGAAAAATATAATATAAAATTGTAAAAATGCATAAATATGCATTTAAGCTCTAGAAATAAAAATATCATTAATTCTTGTAATAAAAAATAAATTAGTTCAAAAAATAATAAAAATATTGTATTTTATTCTAGTTTAGTGTTGTTGAGTAAAAGGACACAAGTGCAACTAATGTGACATTTATTGTGGCAACGTTTCGCTCTCCAGGAGCTTTATAATGGCTTGATAAAGCTCCTGGAGAGCGAAACGTTGCTACAATAAATGTCACATTAGTTGCACTTGTGTCCTTTTACTTTACATATTGTCGGTAATTCTACCAACTTTATTAGTTTAGTGTTGTTGAGCGCAGGACAGGAGGCAGAGGAGAGATTTAATGTTTATGTAAATATTTGTTGTATAAACTATTTATTATCACATACCTCACTGTATGTGGTGTAATTATTATTTATAATCAACAGTTGCAGAATCAGTAAACAATAGAAGCATATTTAGTGGCTGAAAAATAGGAACATTTCAGTTGCTTCAGCAGGAAAAATTTGGTCTTCATAAATAAATAAACTTTGTTTATTTATAAATAATAATTTTCTGTATTAAGTACAATTAAATATGTTTATCCAAACACAGGGAATGTTACAACCAGTGTCCACTGATTACCAACCACAAGCAACATCCTGCCTGGTCCCACTGACCACAGGCAACATCTTGGTCAGTCCCACTGACCACAGGTAACATCCTGTCTAGTGCCACTGCTGGGCCACTGACCACAGGCAACATCCTGTCTAGTGCCACTGCTGGGCCACTGACCACAGGCAACATCTTGACCAGTCCTACTGCTGGACCACTGACCACAGGCAGCATCACACTCGGCTCCACTGACAGCAAAGTTTCACCCACAGACCATTGAGGATGGTAAGCTAATTTTCATACTTGGATATGTTCACTCATTTATATGTGAAAAGGTAGAGTTCCAGCTCTTGATACTTGCCTTTGCTCATCAATTTTTGTAAGGTAATCATTAGATATAAATATTTCTTATGACCCAGCTCACTTTATCTTTTAATTTACATTTCTTTCCCACATACTTTTTTTTTTAAACATAACAGCTATCTCCCACTGAGGTAGGGGGACCGAAAAAGAAGAAAAATTTTTACCATCACTCACTCCATCACATGTTTTGCCAGGATACTACAGTTCAAAACTGCAGATATCCCCACCCCCCCTTCAGAGTGCAGCCACTGTACTTCCTGCCTCCAGGACTCTAGTCCTCCTAACTGGTTTCTTTGAATCTTTTTATAAATGTTGCCTTGTTCACACTTCAACAACATGCCAAGTCATAAAATCCACTTGCATCCACTCCTATCTAACACACTCACACACACTTGGTGTCAAAGCCCCTTACAAAATTTTCTTTACCCCCTCCAACCATTCCTATGATGATCCCTACCTTCCTTTCCCTCCACTACAAATTTATACACCCTCTCAGTCATCCTATTTTGTTTCATCCTCTCTAAATGTTTGAACCACCTCAACAACCCCTCTTCAGCTCTCTGGAAAATGCTTCTAGTAACCCCACACCTCCTAATCTTCATACTATGAAATCTCTGCATACTATTCACCCCACACATTGCCCTCAGACATGACATCTCCACAGCCTCCAACCTCCTCCTTGCTGCAACATTCACCATCCATGCTTCACACCTATACAGGAGCGTTAGTACCACTAAACTCTCATGCATTTTCCTTTTTCACTTTATGGATAATGTTCTTTGTCTTCACAGATGCCTCATTGCACCACTTAACTATTTCCCCTCATCAATTTAATGGTTCATCTCATCTTTCATAGTCCCATCTGCTGGCAAATCCACTCCCAAATATATGAGATATAATACAGGGCATAATGAAAAAAAGAAAAGAAGAAAAACTTTATAAAACTGGGATGCTTAAATGTGCGTGGATGTAGTGCGGATGACAAGAAACAGATGATTGCTGATGTTATGAATGAAAAGAAGTTGGATGTCCTGGCTCTAAGCGAAACAAAGCTGAAGGGGGTAGGAGAGTTTCAGTGGGGGGAAATAAATGGGATTAAATCTGGAGTATCTGAGAGAGTTAGAGCAAAGGAAGGGGTAGCAGTAATGTTAAATGATCAGTTATGGAAGGAGAAAAGAGAATATGAATGTGTAAATTCAAGAATTATGTGGATTAAAGTAAAGGTTGGATGCGAGAAGTGGGTCATAATAAGCGTGTATGCACCTGGAGAAGAGAGGAATGCAGAGGAGAGAGAGAGATTTTGGGAGATGTTAAGTGAATGTATAGGAGCCTTTGAACCAAGTGAGAGAGTAATTGTGGTAGGGGACCTGAATGCTAAAGTAGGAGAAACTTTTAGAGAGGGTGTGGTAGGTAAGTTTGGGGTGCCAGGTGTAAATGATAATGGGAGCCCTTTGATTGAACTTTGTATAGAAAAGGGTTTAGTTATAGGTAATACATATTTTAAGAAAAAGAGGATAAATAAGTATACAAGATATGATGTAGGGCGAAATGACAGTAGTTTGTTGGATTATGTATTGGTAGATAAAAGACTGTTGAGTAGACTTCAGGATGTACATGTTTATAGAGGGGCCACAGATATATCAGATCACTTTCTAGTTGTAGCTACACTGAGAGTAAAAGGTAGATGGGATACAAGGAGAATAGAAGCATCAGGGAAGAGAGAGGTGAAGGTTTATAAACTAAAAGAGGAGGCAGTTAGGGTAAGATATAAACAGCCATTGGAGGATAGATGGGCTAATGAGAGCATAGGCAATGGGGTCGAAGAGGTATGGGGTAGGTTTAAAAATGTAGTGTTAGAGTGTTCAGCAGAAGTTTGTGGTTACAGGAAAGTCGGTGCAGGAGGGAAGAGGAGCGATTGGTGGAATGATGATGTAAAGAGAGTAGTAAGGGAGAAAAAGTTAGCATATGAGAAGTTTTTACAAAGTAGAAGTGATGCAAGGAGGGAAGAGTATATGGAGAAAAAGAGAGAGGTTAAGAGAGTGGTGAAGCAATGTAAAAAGAGAGCAAATGAGAGAGTGGGTGAGATGTTATCAACAAATTTTGTTGAAAATAAGAAAAAGTTTTGTAGTGAGATTAACAAGTTAAGAAAGCCTAGAGAACAAATGGATTTGTCAGTTAAAAATAGGAGAGGAGAGTTATTAAATGAAGAGTTAGAGGTATTGGGAAGATGGAGGGAATATTTTGAGGAATTGTTAAATGTTGATGAAGATAGGGAAGCTGTGATTTCGTGTATAGGGCAAGGAGGAATAACATCTTGTAGGAGTGAGGAAGAGCCAGTTGTGAGTGTGGGGGAAGTTCGTGAGGCAGTAGGTAAAATGAAAGGGGGTAAGGCAGCCGGGATTGATGGGATAAAGATAGAAATGTTAAAAGCAGGTGGGGATATAGTTTTGGAGTGGTTGGTGCAATTATTTAATAAATGTATGGAAGAGGGTAAGGTACCTAGGGATTGGCAGAGAGCATGCATAGTTCCTTTGTATAAAGGCAAAGGGGATAAAAGAGAGTGCAAAAATTATAGGGGGATAAGTCTGTTGAGTATACCTGGTAAAGTGTATGGTAGAGTTATTATTGAAAGAATTAAGAGTAAGACGGAGAATAGGATAGCAGATGAACAAGGAGGCTTTAGGAAAGGTAGGGGGTGTGTGGACCAGGTGTTTACAGTGAAACATATAAGTGAACAGTATTTAGATAAGGCTAAAGAGGTCTTTGTGGCATTTATGGATTTGGAAAAGGCGTATGACAGGGTGGATAGGGGGGCAATGTGGCAGATGTTGCAGGTGTATGGTGTAGGAGGTAGGTTACTGAAAGCAGTGAAGAGTTTTTACGAGGATAGTGAGGCTCAAATTAGAGTATGTAGGAAAGAGGGAAATTTTTTCCAAGGAAAAGTAGGCCTTAGACAGGGATGTGTGATGTCACCGTGGTTGTTTAATATATTTATAGATGGGGTTGTAAGAGAAGTAAATGCGAGGGTCTTGGCAAGAGGCGTGGAGTTAAAAGATAAAGAATCACACACAAAGTGGGAGTTGTCACAGCTGCTCTTTGCTGATGACACTGTGCTCTTGGGAGATTCTGAAGAGAAGTTGCAGAGATTGGTGGATGAATTTGGTAGGGTGTGCAAAAGAAGAAAATTAAAGGTGAATACAGGAAAGAGTAAGGTTATGAGGATAACAAAAAGATTAGGTGATGAAAGATTGAATATCAGATTGGAGGGAGAGAGTATGGAGGAGGTGAACGTATTCAGATATTTGGGAGTGGACGTGTCAGCGGATGGGTCTATGAAAGATGAGGTGAATCATAGAATTGATGAGGGAAAAAGAGTGAGTGGTGCACTTAGGAGTCTGTGGAGACAAAGAACTTTGTCCTTGGAGGCAAAGAGGGGAATGTATGAGAGTATAGTTTTACCAACGCTTTTATATGAGTGTGAAGCATGGGTGATGAATGTTGCAGCGAGGAGAAGGCTGGAGGCAGTGGAGATGTCATGTCTGAGGGCAATGTGTGGTGTGAATATAATGCAGAGAATTCGTAGTTTGGAAGTTAGGAGGAGGTGTGGGATTACCAAAACTGTTGTCCAGAGGGCTGAGTAAGGGTTGTTGAGGTGGTTCGGACATGTAGAGAGAATGGAGCGAAACAGAATGACTTCAAGAGTGTATCAGTCTGTAGTGGAAGGAAGGCGGGGTAGGGGTCGGCCTAGGAAAGGTTGGAGGGAGGGGGTAAAGGAGGTTTTGTGTGCGAGGGGCTTGGACTTCCAGCAGGCATGCGTGAGCGTGTTTGATAGGAGTGAATGGAGACAAATGGTTTTTAATACTTGACGTGCTGTTGGAGTGTGAGCAAAGTAACATTTATGAAGGGATTCAGGGAAACCGGCAGGCCGGACTTGAGTCCTGGAGATGGGAAGTACAGTGCCTGCACTCTGAAGGAGGGGTGTTAATGTTGCAGTTTAAAAACTGTAGTGTAAAGCACCCTTCTGGCAAGACAGTGATGGAGTGAATGATGGTGAAAGTTTTTCTTTTTCGGGCCACCCTGCCTTGGTGGGAATCGTCCAGTGTAATAATAAAAAAAAATAATAATAAATGATAATGACAGTAGTTTGTTGGTAATATATTGGTGGATAAAAGGTTAATGGGTAGACTTCTGCATGGGTATGTTTATAGAGGGACATCAGATAGATCTATTGTTAGTTGTAGCTACAGTGAGAGTAAGAGGTAGATGGGATGGAAGGAAAATGGCATCAATGAGTAAGAGAGATATGAAGGTTTGTAATAAATCCTAACTAGTCATAAGTTTGCCTATGATACTCCAGTATAGACACTTTGTATTGTGCCAAAACAAAAGCATTCACATTGCTAAACTCACAAATTATGATGTAGTCACTTAGCCTTAATACCATAATCTGTAAGGATTTATCTAAGTCTGCCCGAAATGCCTAGCCATGCTAGGTGTCCTAGTGGCCCCCTCTGTAAATAGTATATTATAACATGTAAACCACACAATACCCAAAACCTGTATACCCCACATTGTAACCATTATAGAGAATAAACTTGAATTGAATTGAATTGAAGTAGTTAAGTTAATATATAAGCAACAATTGGTAGAAGGATGAGGTTAGAGGTATGGAGTTGATTTAAGAATAGAGAATTAGTGGGTTTAGCAGAAGTTTGTGGAAATAGAATAGTGTGTGCAGGAAGGAAGAGGAGTGAGTGGTGGAATGATGAGGTAAAGAGAGTAATAAAAGAAAAGTTAGCATATGAAAGGTTTTTACAAAGCAGAAGTGAAATATGATGGGAGAAGTATATGGGGAGAAAAAGAGAGGGTAAGAGAGTGGTAAGTGAATGTAAAAATAGCAAATGAGAGAAAAAAAAGTTTCAGAGTGAGAAAGCCTAGGAAACGAATGGATTTAACAGTTAACCCTTTAACTGTCCAAATGCTGATCTACGTTCTTAATGCTAGTGCTCCAAATGTAGATCAAGGTTTAATTTTTCCTGCCTCCAAATTTGGCGCAATAGATCTAGTTAGTATAGATTAAGTCTTAACACTTAGTGTGTACAATATTAGAAAAATCTGGGACCACTTAGTACCTTGTGGGAGCACCAGTTCAGTTGAGTGCCAGCTAGAGCCAACAGTGTAGCAGACCCCAGAGAGAGCTGCTCGTAAACCAGAATCAGTGACTAAGTAAGTTTATTTAGTCATAGATACACTTAAGTACAGTTATCATGCACAGCATAAATTACCTAGGATAACCCATAATAGCCAGACAATGTGCTATACCCTGCTTGTTGATACAGGCATGAACATGACTGTGACAAGTAATACACATTTCCACTTGTTCAAAAGTGACGATTCTGCAACATGTGTAATACCTGTTGGTTTATGAGTGGCTCTGTGTGAGATAGAGAGAAGCAGACACAGACACGGATACAGACAGAGCTAGACAGAGACAGACAAACATGTTTATGTCACAATGGGAACAAATAAAACAACATGGCAAGGTTCACTGGGTGCAGTTCATGATCAGCAGTAGTGAATGGCTGCACTGTCAACAGTGTAGAGTGACACTCTTATCTGACACTGTACTTAGGTGTTTCATACTCCAGCACACCATCAACAGTGTACAGCGACACTGTTATCTGACACTGTACTTAGGTGCTTCATACTCCAGCACACTGTCAACAGTGTACAGTGACACTGTTATCTGACACTGTACTTAGGTGTTTCATACTCCAGCACACTGTCAACAGTGTACAGCGACACTGTTATCTGACACTGTACTTAGGTGCTTCATACTCCAGCACACCATCAAGAGTGTACAGTGACACTGTTATCTGACACTGTACTTAGGTGCTTCATACTCCAGCACACTGTCAACAGTGTACAGTGACACTGTTATCTGACACTGTACTTAGGTGCTTCATACTCCAGCACACTGTACAGTGACAATGTTAACTGACACTGTTCTTAGGTGTTGCATACTCCAGCACACTGTCAACAGTGCAGAATGACACTGTTATCTGACACTGTACTTAGGTCTGTAATTAGATACCTTCCCAGTTAGGTACATACATAATTAGGTTTAAAAAAGTTAGGTAGTCAAAATCATTTAATATTATAAATGGTAGATTTAGTAATGGGATTCGAATTTTCTTGACATGATACATTGTTTCTATTAAAGCCATACTGGGAGAGTATCTTAGACAAACTTAGGATTATCTTAAGATTTAATAGGACTAACTTAAGATAAGGTAGGCAATAGCTAAAATAGGAATTGTTTATTTACAATCATTCAGGTGGGTGTAGGTGTAAATTATGGGGGAATTACAGATAATGAGAGTAAGTTTATATTGTTTTGGATGTGTTCAAGATACAAAATACAGTGGACCCCCGGATTACGACGTCATCGGATTACATAAAATTCAGATTAAGTAAAGTTTTTCGTCAAAATATTGGCTCGGTTAATGACAAAGAACTTGGTTAAAGTCATACGTCCCGAACGTGTCTGCGCGGCCTGAGTGGCCCGGTCATTCCATGTACAGCCAGTGTACCATTGTTTACCAGACAGCGAAGACAATTTCTCGTGTACATGCGATACATTTTGTATTCCATTTTTTTTAGTGCTTGTAACTGCTAAAAAAGCCACCATGGGCCCAAAGAAAGCTTCTAGTACCAGCCCTGTGGTAAAGAGGGTGAGAAATACTATTGAATTCAAGAAAGAGATCATTGCAAAATACGAAAGTGGAGTGTGTGTCTCCAAGCTGGCCAGGTTGTATAACAAACCCCATACAACCATCGCTACTATCTTCGCCAAAAAAAAAGGCAATCAAGGAAGCTGTTGTTGCAAAAGGGGAAAATATGCTTACAAAACAGAGATCACAAATACTCGAAGATGTAGAGAGACTGTTATTGGTGTGGCTCAACGAGGAACAATTATCGGGAAGTAGTGTTTGCAGTCAATTACAGTGGACCCTCACTTTTTGTAATTAATTTGTTCCAGAAAGTGTGACTATTATTGAAATTGATGATTTGTGAGCCCATTTTCCCCTTAAGAAATAATGTAAATACAGTTAATCTGTTCCAGTCACCCAGAAGTATTAAAACAAAAAATTTTTTTACATGAAATATGGACCAAACAGTGGGACAAGATGAATGGAACATAAACAGCATAACACTTACCTTTATTGGCGCTTCTTCTTAGTGTATGGAAGACTGGAGGATTATTTACTGTTTATAAGGGGAATCCCCTTCCATTAAGACTTCAGGTACCAAGTGCTTTTCTGGGGTTACTTCTCTTCTTTGTTTTTTACTGCCACTAGGACCAGCTTGAGAGTCACTGTACACCTGTGGCATTAAATACTTCTCCAGAGAGCTCTGTTTCTGGCATCTCTTTAAAACTTCTCTAAAATGGGCCAAGACTTTGTCACTGTACATGTTGCCAACATGGCTTGCAACAGCTTTGTCAGGGTGATGTTTCTCCATAAATCATTCCATCCTACTCCACATTTAAAAAATCTTAATTTCTAAAGAAGGCAACTTCTTCCATCTCTCTTCCTCCTCTGAAACAATATTCTGAGCTGCGGTCTCTTGCTGTTCCAGCTGAAGCTCTTGCAGCTCATCAGTAGTTAGCTCTTTGTTGTGGTCCTCCACCAACTCTTCCACATCCTCCAAACTCATATCCAACCATATGGAACTCCCCCATGCCACAATAGATTCCAAAACTGCCATAGGCTCATTACAGTCAGCCCTTCAAAATCCCTCTTGTGGACACAATCTGGCCACAATTTTCTCCATGCAGGGTTCAAAGTCCTCATAGTCACTCCCTCCCAAGCCTTACCTATAAGGCTTATGCAGTGGAGGATACTGAAGCGATCTTTCCAAAATTGCTTTGGTGTAGAGTTTTTTAAAGTTTGAAATGATCTGCTGGTCCATGGGCTGGAGGAGAGGAGTGCTGTTAGAGGACAAGAACTTCATGGTGATGAACCCAATCTCCTCCAGAATTAGGTCATCCAAGTTTGGAGGATGAGCAGGTGTATTGTCCTTTAGCATGAGGCACTTGAGATCCAGTTTCTTTTCCAGGAGGTAATTCTTCACACTGGGACCAAACACTTCATTGAACCACTCAAAGAAAGTTTCCCTCGTGACCCATGCCTTATAATTAGCTTTCCAATACACACACAATTTACTCTTCATGACATTGTTTTTCTTGAACATTCTGGGATTTTCAGAATGGTACACTAGTAACGCCTTCACTTTACAATCCTCACTAGCATTACTACAAAACATGAGAGTCAGCAGGTCTTTCATAGGCTTGTGTCCTGGCACTGCCTTTTCCTCCTGAGTAAAATAGGTTCTCTTTGGCATTTTCTTCCAAAAGAGGCCTGTTTTGTCACAGTTGAACACTTGTTGGGGTTTTAATTGTTCAGTCTGTATGTACTCTTTGAATTCACTTACGAATTTTGTAGCTGCATTATTGTGAGAACTGGCAACCTCGCCATGCCTTATCACACTGTGTATGCCACTATGGTTCTTAAATCTTTCAAACCAACCTTTTCTGGCCTTAAATTCACAAATATCAGTATGTACTCGTTGCAAGCAATTCCTTTACGAGATCGTCATGCAACTGCCTAGCCTTTTCACAAATAAGCGACTGCATAAGACTATCTCCTGCTAATTGTTTCTCGTTGATCCACACCAACAATAACTTCTCAAAATCTTCAAGTACTGGTGATCTCACTTTTGTCAGCATATTTACCCCCTTTGCAACAACAGCTTCCTTGATTTCCTCTTTCTTGGCCACGATGGAAGCTATGGTTGTATGGAGTTTCTTATACATTCTGGCCAGTTGTGCCACACGTACGCCACTTTCATACTGTTTAATGATGCTTTCCTTGAATTCAATTGTATTTCTCACCTTATTTACCAAAGCTTTCTTTGGAGCCATGGTAGCTTATTTAGCACTTAAATAACTTGCAAGCACTAAAATAAATGGAATATTATGAAATATTTCGCTGGAGCACGTGAGGGGACCGTCGCTCACTGGTAAACAATGGCACACTGGCTGGGAAGGAAAGGCCGAGGCGGCTCAGAGCGTAAGTACGTGTCTGGGACGAAGGACCAATGGCGTGGTACTAGGAGCTTTCTTTGGAGCCATGGTAGCTTATTTAACAGTTACAAGCACTAAAATCAATGGAATACGTACAGTGGTCCCTCAATCGTCCGGCCTGAAAGTTGTCCATTTCGGAAATAGTCCTGTTTTTTCGTCAAAATATTGGCTCGCAAATGGTCCGGTAACTCGCTAATAGTCCTTCGTCCCGGACGTGTACTCATGCTCTGAGCCGCCTCGGCCTTTCCTTCCCAGCCAGTATGCCATTGTTTACCTGTGAGCGATGGTCCCCTCACGTGCTCCAGCGAAATATTTCGTAATATTCCATTTATTTTAGTGCTTGCAAGTTATTTAAGTGCTAAATAAGCTACCATGGCTCCAAAGAAAGCTCCTAGTGCCAAGCCTTTGGTAAAGAAGGTGAGAAATACGATTGAATTTAAGAAAAACATCATTGAACAATATGATAGTGGCGTATGTGTGGGCGAACTCTCCAGGATGTATAACAAATCCCGTACAACCATATCTTGCATCATAGCCAAGAAAAAGGAAATCAAGGATGCGTTTGTTGCAAAGGGGGTAAATATGCTGACAAAAATGAGATCACCAGTACTCAAAGATGTTGAGAAGTTATTATTGGTGTGGATAAATGAGAAACAATTAGCAGGAGATAGTCTTATGACGTCGCTTATTTGTGAAAAGGCTAGGCAGTTGCATGACGATTTGGTAAAGAAATTGCCTGCAACTAGTGGTGATGTGAGTGAATTTAAGGCCAGCAAAGGCTGGTTTGAAAGATTTAAGAAACGTACTGGCATACACAGTGTGGTAAGGCATGGTGAGGCTGCCAGCTTGGACCACAAGGCGGCTGAAAAACATGTGCATAAATACAAGGAGTACATAAACAGTGAAGGACTGAAACCTAAACAAGTGTTCAATTGTAATGAAACAGGCCTCTTTTGGAAGAAAATGCCAAAGAGGACCTGCATTACTCAGGAAGAAAAGGCACTGCCAGGACACAAGCCTATGAAAGACAGGCTGACACTCATGTTCTGTGCTAATGCTAGTGGGGATTTCAAAGTGAAGCTGTTACTAGTGTACCATTCTGAAAATCCCAGTGTGTTTAACCCTTTCAGGGTCCATCCCGTAGATCTACAGCTTCACGTTGAGTGTCCAAACCGTAGATCTACGCCAAAATTCTAGCGCCGTCAAATTTAGCGCGAAAACGCTCATAGGCCTACATGTGAGAGAACGGGTCTGCATGGTGGGTGTGCGCCATAAACAAAAAATCTAGGCGCCCGCATAGCATTGTGGGAACGCCGGCTCAGTTACCCTTGTTCACCATGCCTCGTCGCAAGTCAGCTCTCACTCCCCGGAAAATTGGGACTCTCCTCTTCCTATCTGATAGTTCTGACACTGATGGAAGTGGAAATGAAGACGAATTCTACGGCTTTGATCAGTTAGTGACCGAAAAGAATGACCAGGATATCGATAATAGTGCAGAAAACCCTGACGATCCTCAACCTTCTACCTCTGGTGTGGGCACTCGTGACTCACGGTCGGTTGTTCCTCATCGCAAGAGAAAACTAATATTTTCGCGTGGCCAGGCCTCTGACTTCAGTAATGATGATGATAGTGATGTGGACTGTGATTTTATTGCGCTCAACGATCATTCGAGTAGTGATAGTGAGGAATCATATTCACCAGTGAAGCATCGGTATGTTCGCCACCGCATGCGCTCAGGTAGTGTACCCTATGCTGTGCCCAGGGGACGGAGTACATCCCGGAGTACATCACGGAGTACATCCCGTGGCCCAACACCAGTTTTACACTTGGCATGGATAGACCACAGGCATCAGTGGATGGTGTTAGTGGTGATGGTAGTGGCACCGCCATGCGTGACTCACCAGGCCACACTGGGACCCACGCTGCTGACTCGTCAGTTCAAGGACAAAGCGGAGCACCAGCCACCAGCCCACCACAACCACAACCACCCGCACAACCAGCCTATGATGTCCAGTATCCACCAGCAAACCGTATGTTGGATTGGCAGCAAAATCCCAATTTTGTTCCCAAGCCTCACCACTTTGATGACTCTCAAAGTGGAATTCTACCTACTTGTCCCCTTGGAACCATGGCCAATGAACTGGAATTCTTTGAATTATTCTTTGACCAGCCATTGATGGAAATTATTGTCAGGGAAAGTAATAAGTATTTTGAGTACACCATGGCAAATACGATCTTATCACCACAGTCAAGACTACACAGGTGGAAAGAGACGACTGTTGCAGAAATGTATTTGCTTTTTGCAACAATAATGCTTATGCCTCACGTCTATAAGCATAATATAAAAGCATACTGGTCCACAGATCAGCTAATTTCTACCCCGGTCTTCAGTGAAATCATACCAGTGAACAGGTTTATCTTACTTTACGTATGTTGCACTTCTCTGACAAAACCAGGCCTGACAGAAGTGACAGGTTATACAAGATTAGAAATGTTTTCATGTATCTTAAACAAAAGTTCAGCATATACTTTTATCCATTCAAGAATCTTGTAATTGACGAGTCTTTGATTTTGTTCAAAGGTAGACTGTCATTCTAGCAGTATATACCGAGCAAGAGGAAACACTTTGGTAGAAAACTGTTTGTACTCTGTGATTGTGACAGTGGCCTGGTGTTGGATATTGTTGTATACACGGGTAGTAAAACATTGAAAGATACCAAGATGTTATTGGGTATCTCAGGTGACGTAGTGAGAAACATGATGGCACCTTATCTTGGTAAGGGGCATACATTATATACCGATAACTGGTACACAAGCCCATTACTCAGTGATTTCATGCGAGTGAACAAGACAGATGTGTGTGGCACAGTGCGTTCTAATCATAAACATATGCCCAGGCTCAACGCAGGTGCTCGTGGTGATGATGTGCAGGTGTTTACTGCCAATGACATCATGGTATTACGGTGGCATGACAAACGAGATGTCACATTGTTGACAACCATTCACCGTAGTGAAATGCAAGACAGTGGCAAAGTTGATCGAGTGACTAATGAACGTATTCGAAAACCAGTGACAGTGATTGATTATACACAAAACATGCGCTTGGTTGACAAATGTGACATGCAGATTGGTTTTGTTGACTGTGTTCGTAAGAGTTACAAGTGGTACATGAAACTTTTCTTCCATCTCATGGACATTTCAATGCTCAATGCATATAATATGTACCAAATAAAGACTGGCAACAGACCACCGTATGGTGAATTTTGTTTGTCTGTTGTCAGACAACTCATAATGAAGTACCAGGTAAGAACACCTGCTATACAACACGGTCCTCGAATTCCTCAGGATATACCCAAGCGTTTGAGGAGGGAAGGTGATCATTTCATAATACAACTTCCTTCAACTCAGAAGAAATTTGCTCAGAAGAGATGCATCGTATGTGCACAAACAAAACGACGGCAACAAAGACGCAAAGACACTCGGTTTATGTGTGAGGAATGTAAGGTGCCTCTGTGCATGGTGCCTTGTTTCAAGGAGTTCCACAAGCTCCAGCAGTTCTAAAACCATGTCCAGTGATTGTAAATATGTAAATATATGATAGAACATTAGTATTATACAAGATTTGTGCATGTTTATTGTAATAAACAACAGTGGTAAACAATAATATGATAATAACTTTAGTGCGGTTATTGTTTTCAATACAGTGAGTTTATATATATACATTATATACAGCATTGGTCTCTCAGGCCCCAAATGTTAGTAGGAATAGAAAAAAATTTGAAAAGAAAAGAAAAAACAATAAAAACCGCAAAATAATATAATGCGCTTATGTGGAATTCGTCGATGTTGCTGCCACCACATCATTTTTGACAAACTTCTTGGCACTGTATCTCGGTAAGTACTGATCAGAATTTTTTTTTTGTTTTATTACCTTCACAAAAATATGCTCTTTAATTCTGTAAGAAAAAATAATTTTTGTTTTTTTTCAAAATTTCTTGGACACTGGAGCACCACTTCAGATTTTGGCCTTGGACCCTGAAGGGGTTAAGAAAAACAATGTTATGAAGAGTGAATTGTGTGTGTTTTGGAGATCTAATAATAAGGCATGGGTCACAAGGGACATTTTCATCGAGTGGTTCAATGAAGTGTTTGGCCCTAGTGTGAAGAATTACCTCCTGGAAAAGAAATTGGATCTCAAGTGCCTCCTAGTAATGGACAATGCACCTGCTCATCCTCCAAACTTGGATGACCTAATTCTGAAGGAGTTTGGGTTCATCACAGTAAAGTTCTTGCCCCCGAATACCACTCCACTTGTGAATTAGATTAGTCCATTTCAGACCCCCAAACATACATGTACAAACGCACTTACATAAATACACTTATATAATTGGTCGCATTGGGAGCTGATCGTAAAGCGGGGGTCCACTGTATTTGGTATGAACACGTGAGGGGACGGTTAATCACTGGTAAACAGTGGCACACTGGCTTGGAAGGAGGGGTGAGGTGGCTCGGGGCCGTTGGTACGTGTCCGAGACAAACAACCATTTGCCAGTCAAACAACGATTTGCGATTTCCAAAAATTACGACTTTTGATCCTTATGAAAAACGAAGGTCCACTGTATATGTGAAAAGGCAAGGCAGTTGCATAATGATCTCATTAAGAAAATGCCTGAAACTAGTGCTGATATTGATGAATTTAAGGCCAGCAAAGGCTGGTTAGAGAGAGTTAAGAATCGTAGTGGCATACACAGTTTTTGTCAGAAGCTGCCAGTTCTGACAAAAATACGGCTGAAAAATATGTGCAGGAATTTAAGGGGTTCATAGAGGCTGAACAATTAAAACCCCAACAAGTGTTCAATTGTGACAAAGCAGGCCTGTTTTGTAAGAAAATGCCAAAGAGGACCTACATTACTCAGGAGGAAAAGGCACTGCCAGGACACAAGCCTATGAAAGACCTGCTGACTCTCATGTTTTGTAGTAATGCTAGTGAGGGTTGCAAAGTGAAGCATTTACTGGTGTATCAGTCTGAAACTTCCAGAGTGCTCAAGAAATACTGTCATGAAGAGTAAATTGTGTGTGATGTGGAGAGCAAACAGTAGGGCATGGGGCATGAGGGACATATTCTATGATTGGTTCCATGATGTGTTTGGCTCCACTGTGAAAAAATACCTCCTGGAAAATAAATTGGAACTCAAGTACCTCCTGATATTAGACAATGCTCCTGCTCATCCTCCAGAGTTGGAAGAGCAAATGGTGCTGGAGTTTAGTTTCATAAAAGTCAAGTTTTTGCCTCCTAACACCTCTCCTCCAACCCATGGACCAGCAAGTCATTTCAAATTTCAAAAAACTGCACACCAAAGCAGTGTATCAAAAGTGCTTGGAAGTAACCTGAATTGACCCTAAAAGAGTTTTGGAAAGATCACTTCTGTATCCTCAGTTGCATAAACCTTATAGGTAAGGCTTGGGAAGGGGTGACTTGCAGGACTTTGAACTCTGCTTGGAGGAAATTGTGGCCAGAATGTGTACAAGAGAGGGATTTTGAAGGGTTTTGGGCTGACCCTGAGGAGCTTATGCCAGTTGTGGAATCTATAGTTGCATTGCACTCTGGCATCTGGCAGCGGCAGCAACAGCAGCGACCTCCAAGCTCCGTACTTTTCTCCAACTATCAGAGCCACCAATGCTCCTATGATGACCTAGTTACAAGCAAAACTGCACTACCAAACGTAGCACTCAGAATGACCAAAGATTACCAACAGTGAAACCTACAAATCGAAAATAATAGAAATCAAAGGAAGACTGCCCTCAAACCCAAAGCAACACCCCGCTGCCAGCCGAACAACGTAACCCTAAGCTTTGTATAACTACAACTTCTTCTTAACTTCAACAATTCCTGTAGTATTATGAGGCGCAATCTCAGAGGAAACAGCACCAAGGCCAGCAAGAAAACACCAAAAAATCAACTATTCAACAAGTGTATCCAGGAGGACGCCGGCCCAGCTACCACCCCTCTCACCACTGATCAAGACGACACCACAACAATAACAACAAACATGGCTGCCTCCACCCCAACCACCTCTCTCTTCCCCAGATTCAACCTACCAAGCAGTTTTCTCAGGTATGAACAACGATCCACATACCCTAAAGTCATGCATCTCCACCTTAGTTATTGAAAATATGAATCTTCAAGAGACGCTAACAAAACAAGACACCAGGATGACACAACCCTAGAACAAAATCCTCAGTCTTGAACAAAAGTTATCAACACCAGGAATGACTAACTGTGACAAGACCATCCAGACAGTCATAGATAGCCATACCCAACAAATAATATCTCTTAATACAAAGGTTGAAGAAGCAGTAAAAGAATGGAAGAACAACTTAGATAACCAGTTCAGTGACTACTTTGCTCTCCAAGAAGATAAAACTGAACAAGATAAACTATCGGATGCAGTAATAGTTAACAGTCCACTTTTTCCCAGTGATATGAACCAAACGAACAGTAAAGAAATTACTCTGCAGATCATAAAGGACCAAACAAAAGTTACAGTACCAGAGTAAGAAACAAAGGAAGCCAGGTTACTAGGATCCCATGGTAGAAAAAGTGTTATGCTTAGATTCCACTCACATGACAGGAAAAAAGACTTAATTATTGCATCTATTAAAGTAAAGAAAGAGGTATACATAAACGAGTGTCTTACCAAAAAACGTCAGAACCTCCTGTATAGAGTCAGAAAACTTAAGCGGGAGAATAATGACACAATACATCAATGCTTCACACGGGATGAGAAAATTCTAGTTAGGAAAACAAATGTAGGTCAACTGTACACAATCACGAACGAGAATGATCTATCACGATTTCTCAGGGATACTAATCTTACAGAGAATAACTAAACAATGTCCAACCTAAAAGCCTACGTAGTGTAGTGAATGTTTTGCTCCATTATTGTTCAAATTTCAAAGTACAATCTCTTAGTAATTAAATAATCAACTACTACCTCATTATGTGATTTTACTAGTAAGCATAAGTCACCTTATGCAATTTTCTTATTTACTATTGTTTGCTTAAATATTAGCTGAATTGATACTTTCTCTGTCCATATTACTACCTCATATTTTTTTTAAATACTGTTAATTGATATTATTTACTAAAATTAATAATTAATTACCATTTTTACTATCAGTACAATTTACTCTTAACATTTTTGACATTATTTAATTACCATTACTTGTCTAATTACCATAACCTGTTTTAATACCACATTTACTATCTTAGAGTACTCTTAATTACCTTGTACTGCCAAATAACCTCTAGTATAACTACCAGTACAATATTGAATGAAATAAACATTACTTTTTCACATTTTTGGAATCATTATTACTTACTAAAATGTTATTAAACACCATATTTACTACCAGTCAATTTTACTTTTGTACATTAATCATTATTTTATACTTTTCATAACATTTTGTTGCCAAATTTTCAAGTTTGTATATTCAACTCCAACCTTTATATTATCCTTTGTACCTGTGTACCAGTGTACCTGTGTACCTGTGTACCACTGTACCTGTGTACCTGTGTACCTGTCTACCATCTTACTATCATATTATAACCAAGACATTGCCATTGTTATTTTTTACTTATTATTCTTTTGGTACTTTAATTTGTGAATTTTATTTTGTCAGTTTAAATCAAGTTATACTCTTGATCTTGTTAACAACCTATATCAGACCCTAGTGCAACTGCAAGTGCCATTTTAATTTGTATTTTTATATTATAAGTTTATACCTAGTTGTTATTTAGCTCATTCTAGCTCAATACATATACTACACTAAATTCATTATATTAGACCTTAGTGCAATTACAAGAGTGAGTCTGGTGCCACTTGTAATTTTTTTTTTATAGTATTAGTTTATACCTAGTTGTACTTTAGCTCATTCTAGCACAACACATAGACAGTATAAATTTTATTATGTTTATTAGTGACTATACTCTATATGACCAAAGTGCTTAAGCGGTATACTTATCCAAACCTCCCACTACTACAGAAATCAGTATTAGAACTCACCACATAATACAGGATATAAACAACCACTATTTAAACCTAAAAGATGAATGATCACGTTGACCCTGATCTAAACCTCCATAATCTAACACACAGTCAAAACTTATTGGAAAGTAACTGCCTTTATTACACAGCATCACAAGCCAGCACTATCCTGAACACTGCTCAAAGTCTATCAGTTCTTAACTACAACATCAGGTCCTTAAGCAAACACTATGATGACCTGGCACTCCCTGAGTCACTAAAGACACCCTTCTCCTGCATTATTCTTACTGAGACCTGGCTTAAGCAGGACACAGTTGATGTCTACCCACTACCAGGATACATAGCAATCCACAACTGCAGACCATACCAAGTTGGGGGTGGTACTGCAATCTATTACTCTAACCAACTATCTTGTATTAGCACTAATTGCTTTAGTGATGAATATGGGGAATACATTTTTGCTAATTTTACTGTAAAAAACCTCAAGACGCCTATAACAATCGGTGCCATATACTGGATACCCCACTCATACATCCCAAACTTCAGTGAGAATCTAAAGTCACTAATAACAAACAGACAAATGAACAAGCACCACCTTCTCTTAGCTGGAGACTTCAATATCAACCTTGGCCTACCAGATGATCAGACTGTAACTGATTTCATCAACAATATGGACAACACACTTCTCATACCAACAATAACTAAACCAACCAGGCTCACTGAGACAAGTGCAACCATAATAGACCACATATGAACCAATATACTAGCCCCCCTTAAATCAGGGATAATCACAGACAGCACTACTGACCACTACCCAACCTTCCTCTTAACAAACATTAGTAAGCCACTACTCGAATACAACAAAGTTTCATTTAGACTCCATGACAAGGCCTCAATAAGGAATTTCACAGCAGACCTAGAGACTGTTCACTGACCTACAGAATTCTCCAGTGCCAATGGTATTGACGATTGGACAGACATTTTTCTTAACAAAATACAGTGGACCCCCGGTTCGCGAGGTCATCGGTAACCGATAAATCCGGTATCCGAAGCATTATATCGCAAAATTTTGCCTTGGTTCCCGTTACAAAACCCGGTACGCGATACGATTCGTACGAGACGTGTCCATGTGTGGCCTGAACTGCCCCATGTGTGCCAGTGTTTACAAGCCAGCCAGTGTGCGCGCATCTAAGGATACATTCGGTATATTCCATATTATCCATATTATCACTGTTTTTGGTACTTGTTTCTGCAAAATAAGTCACCATGGGCCTCAAGAAAGCTTCTAGTGCCAACCCATCGAGACCAAGGGTGCTAATGACTATTGAAATGAAGAAAGATATAATTGCAAAGTATGAAAGTGGAATGTGTGTGTCGGACCTGGCCAAGTTGTATAGTAAATCCCAATCAACCATCCCTACTATAGTGAGCAGGAATATGGCAATCAAGGAAACTATTTTATTTTTTTTTATTTTATTATCACACTGGCCGATTCCCACCAAGGCAGGGTGGCCCGAAAAAGAAAAACTTTCACCATCATTCACTCCATCACTGTCTTGCCAG
>NW_027200518.1:0-19822 GCF_038502225.1 Cherax quadricarinatus | reverse complement strand
AGGTGTCGTCTAGCACCTCACGAAGAATTTTAACAGGCCTAAGAAAGAATGAAAAAAAAAATCACAACACTTGAACAATACACAAATAACCCACATTCAGGAGAGTGAAACTTATAATGACAACGTTTCGGTTCGACTTGGACTATGACGAAACCCTCTACGTGAGCTCGGTGTGTTGCAAGAGGATGATTGAAAGGTTACCAAGACGGGCGCATAAAACAGCCGAAGGCCATGACAAACTCGATTCCATAAATGTATTTTAATTTTACCCAGTCGGACATGGCAAAGGATTTATTTTTTTTAAGTTACAGACGAATGGTTTTTCTCCATTTTTTCGCCCTCCGTCCGTTGCGGGACGGATGGAAACATCGTCTAAAGTTTGCTTTCTAAATAAAGTGAGCTGGATTCGAATGCTCTGAGCCATGGAATAGTAAGGTGTCTCTTCTTCCCTCCCATAATTGAACAGCTGTTGAAGACAGCTGTCTCGTGCTGTCTGTAGTTGTTTGTACTGCTGTCCGTAATTGTGTGCACTTGTCTGTACTTGCGTGTACTTGTGTGTACTGTTGTCTGTGCTTATGTGTATCTGTACTTGTGTGTACGTGTCTGTGCTTATCTTGTGTGCAGTGCTGTCTGTACCTGTGTGTACTTACGTGTACTTGTGTGTACTTATGTGTGCTTGTCTCGTGCTGTGTAACTGTTGTCTGTTACCCATCTGGTTCACACAGTGTATAAAAAATCTTTGTGTGTGTGTGTGTGTGTGTGTGTGTGTGTGTGTGTGTGTGTGTGTGTGTGTGTGTGTGTGTGATGAGAGAGAGGAGAGAGAGAGAGAGAGAGAGAGAGAGGAGTAACACTGGCTCTTCTTTTTGTGAACAGGGACTACATTTGCCTCTTTCCACAGAGAAGGCCATTTACACTGTACTAGGCAGTGCTGAAAGATGCAAGTTAATGGTGCTGCTAGCTGGACTGCACATCTCAGCAGTTTTGATACAGAACTGTGTCAAAACTGTCAGTGGTGACAATAAGGCAGGAAAAGGTGCATTTCCTTCTTAAATCGCTTGACCAAGAAAAAGCTGTGGGCCCCAGACAAGTTGAACCCAAGATTGCTGAGAAGATGTGCAGACCAGCTAGCAGCACCTCTAACTCGCATCTTTCAGCACTGCCTAGTACAGTGTAAATGGCCTTCTCTGTGGAAAGAGGCAAATGTAGTCCCTGTTCACAAAACGAAGAGCAGAGCAGAAATCAGCAACTACAGACCAGTGTCACTCCTGTCAATCACTGGCAAGCTCCTTGAGACAATAATCATATAGACAAATGACAGAATTTTTTGACTACCACTCACTACTTTGTGACCGTCAATATGGTTTCAGCAAAGGTTACTCTGCTGCTGATCTGTTGTTAAACCTCTCCACTAAGTGGCACCAGTCACTGGATGAATCTAAAGTCAGCTGTGTGGTAGCACTGGACAATGCTGGTGCTTTCTACCGAGTATGGCACCAGGGCCTCTTAGCAAAACTGCAAGCTCTGGGACTTGCAGAATCTACGCTATGTCTCCTTAGTGATTGCCTTCATGGTAGATCTCTAAGGGTAGTTCTCAAAGGAACAGAATCAGCAAGACATCCTATTGGGGCAAGTGTTCCACAAGGAAGTGTTCTGGGGCCATTGTTATGGAATGTCTACTTCAATGACCTTCTTCATCTCATCCCAGAATCACATGCATATGCAGACGACTGTACACTGACATTCACTTATCCAAGAGAAGAAATGCCAGCTGCTCTAAGCTACATCAATCACCAGGTAAGAGCTATATCAGCTTGGGGAAATAGATGGCAAGTAACATTTGCACCTGAGAAAACACAAATAATGATGATCTCTAGGCACCATGATGGTAACGCCGGTGCAGTAGTAAGGATGAATGGGAGGGTATTGGCACCTAGGGAAGAAGTTGATATTCTTGAGGTAAAATCTGACTCCAAACTGACCATGAAAAATCACGTTGTAAATCTTGCAAACAAGGCAGCCAGAAAGCTTACAGCACTTCCCCGTATCTAGCATCTGCTTGACAGTAGGGGTTGCAAGATTTTGTACGATTCACACTCTGAGTATGCTCCACTTTCTTGGTTCGCCTGCCCCCCTTCTCATCTGCGACTGCTTGACAGAGTAGAGAACAGAGCAAGACGTCTCATCTCTCGCCTGGACCAACCCTGGATAGATCTGTCATTTCAGCAGAATCTTCAACACAGGAGGGATGTGGGTGGTCTTGCAGTTATGTACAAGGCCAATATATTCAAAGTACCACTATACCACTTGGTATAGAAGCAAGCTTCTGTACCACAAGACGAGCAGAAAGCAGCAACTTCACTCAGGCTGTAACCTTCTCCAGAACATCACTTCATCTGAGATCATTTATCCCCAGGATGACTCCAGTATGGAACACATTCGTACAGCATTATATCAACGAGATAAAGTCAGTTGATCAGATGAAAATGCTGGCCCACAGATGGCTCCAACTTCATCCTGTCCCCTACCTGTATGTTTCATAACAATAAAAATGCTTTCAAATGAGCTGATGTAGGTAACAGCTCTTAGCTTGCCAATAAAGTTAGGAATCCTTAACCTGTAAATAGCTTGTCAATAAAGCTAGGGATCCTTAACCTAACCTTGTCAAACCTTGTGTTAGAAAAAAAAGGAGAGAGAAATTACCTACACCTTGCAGACCTCCCTCCCTACCCATCACAAATACTGCAGAGATGGAAGGGAGTAGAGGGGTGATAGGGGGAGGGGAGAGGGGGAGGGAGAGGGGGGAGGGAAGAAGGGGGTAAATTAAGGTAATAAAACAGCATCGCCGGAGGTCACAAGCTCCCAGGAAAGGGTCAAAGGTCAGCGGCGGCGGTAATACGACGGGTTACGACTCCCGCTGTTTCTATTTTTTTTTCTTTTTGCAATATGCAACAGTGAGGCAGGAGGGGAGGGGGAAGGGGTAAAGGGTTTGAAGCTTATCCACTAGACCAGTCAAGAATACGATATAATTTTTTTAATCTATTTTCCGAACTCAGCTGCAAATAAACGACTCGGTGTTTCCTGTCTAATTATCGACCCTCCTCAGGCACTAATGACTAATTGAAGACGACCTTATATATACAGATAAGTCACAAGAAACCCATTAAATTACATGGCAGACACACACACACACACACACACACAAATAATGAACGAGTCATTAAGGCTGGAACCAATTAGTAATCGTCCCACTAACCTTGTGATGATTTAATTAGGAAAAAATATGATAATTACCCCTTAAAGAAAACGGGATCCTTGGGAAGGATTTTTGTTCCAAGGAATAGGAGTTATCCCCTTATTTTGTTAAGATATCTTTGCTTGCCATTTCCCTCGTGTGATTCAGTCTACCTCAAGCCTCGTATGAGTCAGTCTACCTCAAGCCTCATATGAGTCAGTCTACCTCAAGCCTCGTATGAGTCAGTCTACCTCAAGCCTCGTATCAGTCTACCTCAAGCCTCGTATGAGTCAGTCTACCTCAAGCCTCGTATGAGTCAGTCTACCTCAAGCCTCTTATGAGTCAGTCTACCTCAAGACTCGTATGAGTCAGTCTACCTCAAGCCTCGTATGAGTCAGTCTACCTCAAGCCTCGTATGAGTCAGTCTACCTCAAACCTCATATGAGTCAGTCTACCTCAAGCCTCGTATGAGTCAGTCTACCTCAAGCCTCATATGAGTCAGTCTACCTCAAGCCTCATATGAGTCAGTCTACCTCAAGACTCGTATGAGTCAGTCTACCTCAAGCCTCATATGAGTCAGTCTACCCCAATACTCGTATGAGTCAGTCTACCTCAAGCCTCATATGAGTCAGTCTACCTCAAGACTCGTATGAGTCAGTCTACCTCAAGCCTCGTATGAGTCAGTCTACCTCAAGCCTCATATGAGTCAGTCTACCTCAAGACTCGTATGAGTCAGTCTACCTCAAGCCTCATATGAGTCAGTCTACCCCAAGACTCGTATGAGTCAGTCTACCTCAAGCCTCATATGAGTCAGTCTACCAAAAGACTCGTATGAGTCAGTCTACCTCAAGCCTCGATGAGTCAGTCTATCTCAAGCCTCGTATAAGTCAGTCTACCTCAAGCCTCGATGAGTCAGTCTACCTCAAGCCTCGTATAAGTCAGTTTACCTCAAGCCTCGATGAGTCAGTCTACCTCAAGCCTCGATGAGTCTGTCTACCTCAAGCCTCGTATAAGTCAGTCTACCTCAAGCCTCGTATAAGTCAGTCTACCTCAAGCCTAGTATAAGTCAGTCTACCTCAAGCCTCGTATAAGTCAGTCTGCCTCAAGCCTCGCATGAGTCAGTCTACCTCAAGCTTCGTATGAGTCAGTCTACCTCAAGCCTCGTATAAGTCAGTCTACCTCAAGCCTCGTATGAGTCAGTCTACCTCAAGCCTCGTATGAGTCAGTCTACCAAAAGACTCGTATGAGTCAGTCTACCTCAAGCTTCGTATGAGTCAGTCTACCTCAAGCCTCGTATAAGTCAGTCTGCCTCAAGCCTCGTATGAGTCAGTCTACCTCAAGCCTCGTATGAGTCAGTCGTATGAGTCAGTCTACCTCAAGCCTCGATGATAAGCCAGTCTACCTCAAGACTCGTATAAGTCAGTCTACCTCAAGCCTAGTATGAGTCAGTCTACCTCAAGCCTCGTATAAGTGAGCCTCATGAGTCAGTCTACCTCAAGCCTCATATGAGTCAGTCTACCTCAAGCCTCATATGAGTCAGTCTACTTCAAGACTCGTATGAGTCAGTCTACCTCAGCCTCGTGTGAATCAGTCTACTTCAAGCCTCGTATGAGTCAGTTTATCTCAAGTCTCATATGAGTCAGTCTACCTCAAGCCTCGTATGAGTCAGTCTACCTCAAGCCTCGTATAAGCCAGTCTACCTCATGACTCGTATGAGTCAGTCTACCTCATGCCTCGTATGAGTCAGTTTATCTCAAGTCTCATATGAGTCAGTCTACCTCAAAGATCGTATGAGTCAGTCTACCCCAAGACTTGTAAGATTCAGTCTATTTCAAGCTTCGTATGATTCAGTCTACCTCAAGGCTCGTATGATTCATTTCATACCAGCCTTCAACCGCTGGCCTTTCACGTTTAATATAATATTTTCCGAGAGAGAGAGAGAGAGAGAGAGAGAGAGAGAGAGAGAGAGAGAGAGAGAGAGAGAGAGAGAGAGAGAGATAGAGAGATAGAGAGAGAGAGAGAGAGAGAGATGACCAATTATAACTGCCTCTCCTCCACCTCCGTTTTTTCTCTCTTTAGGTCTTCCCCCCCTCTCTCTCCCTCCTCTCTCTCTCCCTCCCACCTGAGTAAAGGAAGGCTGCGTCACCCTGGCCCTCCCTCCCACCTTCCCCATCCGTCTGGCAGATGGAATGGGGCTTTCCAGTTTTTTTTTGGGGAGGGAGACGACGACCTTGTTCAAGGTCCTCGACCACTGTGCTCCTGTGAGCAGATGACACCAGAACCATTAGTGGGTCTATCATTCTCTTTCTCTCTCTCTCTCTCTCTCTTACAATGCAGGAATTTATAGTCCAAGTTATATATATATATATATATATATATATATATATATATATATATATATATATATATATATATATATATATATATATATATATATGTCGTGCCGAATATGTAAAACTGGTCAATTAGCAAGAACTCATTTAAAATTAAGTCTTTTCTAAAATTTTCTCTTATACTTTTAAAGATATATTTTTTTCATTAATGTTAATGTAAAAATTTATAATTTTGCACTAAAAGAATCTTAGAAAACTTACCTAACCTTATTACAACAAGAGTAATTTAATTTAGCCTAACCCAACTAAATATATTTTAGATTTGTTTACAATAACTTAATACTAAACAAACACAGTGAAATATATTTTTTTCGTTAGGCTCAGAATGATTTTGGCGAAATTATTCCAAACACAAATTTTCACTTGTCCTATATGGCAAGATGAGCGTTGCTATTTAAGCGAAGATCGCAAGTTCTGCCTATTCGGCACGACATATATATATATATATATATATATATATATATATATATATATATATATATATATATATATATATATATATATATATATATATATATATATATATATATATTATATAAATAATTGACAAATTGGTACCTACACACTCAAGTAACAATCACAATCACCTTCCAAGTAGGACACACCAGTGTTGAAAGTTTGAAGCCGATCAACCGAGCCATTCTCAAGTTATCGCACGGAAATTGTACCCACGTGAAACTTTCCTTTAGTACACCAGTCTTGAAAATGTCAAGCCGATCGGTTGAGGCGTTCTCAAGGTATAAACGACAGCATCGCAGCCAGTAGAAAAAATCGGCAGCCATGTAAAACTATCCCGTCGTGGATACCTAAAAAAATACTTTATCGTTTAATTTTTATTTTAACCACATCGTCGCTTTCCAAAGTCGAACACATTCACCATCACTCAGTCACTAGCTGTCTTTTCCAGATGTGCTTGGACATCACGATTTAAAAAAAAAATACTGATTGAAGTGCAATATACCACCAAAGTCTTTCAAAGAGCCAGCACCAAAATTCCCAGTACTTCCCAGTACTTCCCAGTACTTCCCAGTACTTCCCAGTACTTCCCAGTACTTCCCAGTACTTCCCAGTACTTCCCAGTACTTCCCAGTACTTCCCAGTAACTGTCCAGGACGACAGTGATGCGGAAATCTGTTTAACATTCCGGTACTCTGGAAGAATTTCTTTTTTTTTTTGGACAGCGGGTAAATCTTACAAACATGTACTTACGTTCCAGTTTATTCTCCAGCTCAAGCTTCTCCTTCGTCCGTTTCAATTCACCCGATTTTTTTCAGAAATTTCATGATTTTTTCATCCTCCGTTAGGCTAGGTCAAGATAAATTAATCTTCATTGACCTAAAATCGAAAAAGAGAAGTGAATACCATAATATTTTTTTAACGTGTGTTCTCACCTGGGTGAGAGCACACGGATGAATTGTTCATTCATTATCCATCTATACATTTTTCACTTTATACCTTGTTTTAATGTTTCTCAATAGTCTTTCTTCTTGTGGTTCTCCTGGCAAGTGGGTTTCAATCCTTCTCCTGTAAGTCAACTCTGTTACACAAGGCGACTGAAATACCGATCGTAAGGCGATGGTTGTACCAGATTCTGGATGCTGCCGTGAGAAAAACAGGTAATGGGAATTATGGGATGACTTCGACATAAGTCAATATAATCCATGGGATAAATACAGCCCTAGCTTGATGCACATTGTGCCAGGAAGAATCTTGTGTGTGTGTGTGTATGTGTGTGTGTGTGTGTGTGTGTGTGTGTGTGTGTGTGTGTGTGTGTGTGTGTGTGTGTGTGTGTGTGTGTGTGTGTGTGTGTGTGTGTGTGTGTGTGTGTGTGTGTGTGTGTTTGTTTTCTGACACTCTCGATGCACAGATTATATCTTAGTTCCTAACACTACTGACGTAGAGCGTGGCTCTCAAACCACGTCTAAGGTCATTTTTTTATCGTCTTACGCAAATTGATACTTAATCTTGCCATCGTTGAAAGAGTGCCCTGACCTCGTGGAGCGCTCACAAGCTGCCCTGACCTCGTGGAGCGCTCACAAGCTGCCCTGACCTCGTGGAGCGCTCACAAGCTGGCCTGACCTCGTGGAGCGCTCACAAGCTGCCCTGACCTCGTGGAGCGCTCACAAGCTGCCCTGACCTCGTGGAGCGCTCACAAGCTGCCCTGACCTCGTGGAGCGCTCACAAGCTGCCCTGACCTCGTGGAGCGCTCACAAGCTGCCCTGACCTGGTGGAGCGCTCACAAGCTGCCCTGACCTGGTGGAGCGCTCACAAGCTGCCCTGACCTCGTGGAGCGCTCACAAGCTGCCCTGACCTCGTGGAGCGCTCACAAGCTGCCCTGACCTGGTGGAGCGCTCACAAGCTGCCCTGACCTCGTGGAGCGCTCACAAGCTGGCCTGACCTCGTGGAGCGCTCACAAGCTGCCCTGACCTCGTGGAGCGCTCACAAGCTGCCATGACCTGGTGGAGCGCTCACAAGCTGCCCTGACCTCGTGGAGCGCTCACAAGCTGCCCTGACCTGGTGGAGCGCTCACAAGCTGCCCTGCCCTCGTGAAGGACTCACAAGCTGCCCTGACCTCGTGAAGGACTCACAAGCTGCCCTGACCTCGTGAAGGACTCACAAGCTGCCCTAACCTCGTGAAGGACTCACAAGCTGCCCTGACCTCGTGAAGGACTCACAAGCTGCCCTAACCTCGTGAAGGACTCACAAGCTGCCCTAACCTCGTGAAGGACTCACAAGCTGCCCTAACCTCGTGAAGGACTCACAAGCTGCCCTGACCTCGTGAAGGACTCACAAGCTGCCATGACCTCGTGAAGGACTCACAAGCTGCCCTGACCTCGTGAAGGACTCACAAGCTGCCCTGACCTCGTGAAGGACTCACAAGCTGCCATGACCTCGTGAAGGACTCACAAGCTGCCCTGACCTCGTGAAGGTCTCACAAGCTGCCCTAACCTCGTGAAGGACTCACAAGCTGCCATGACCTCGTGAAGGACTCACAAGCTGCCCTGACCTCGTGAAGGACTCACAAGCTGCCCTAACCTCGTGAAGGACTCACAAGCTGCCCTGACCTCGTGGAGGACTCACAAGCTTCCCTGCCCTCGTGAAGGTCTCACAAGCTGCCCTGACCTCGTGAAGGACTCACAGGCTCACAGATACGAAACGAAAACATAAGATTATTTCGAGATTTCAATGTTTTGAGCCCGGTGGCTACCAGTGTGCCGTGTAAACACCTCCGCTGTAGCACCATCAACACACGTAACAAGGAGACACAGTCGCTCGCTGAGGTCAGGGGAAAAACTGACATAGAAAAACCTGCCATTAATGTTTTCTTCAGAGTTATATTATAAAATAATATATTAAAAGAAGAGGTAATACACAGACAGCAGGGAGAGAGTGGACATAATAGCGACCAGTGAAGAGGCGGGGGCAGGAGCTATGACTCAACCCCTTCAATCACAATTAGGTGAGTACACACACACACGCATATATATATATATATATATATATATATATATATATATATATATATATATATATATATATATATATATATATATATATATATATATATATATATATATATATGCAATAACATCACAGTAAACAGGTGATATCACAATATGCAAAACAAGAACTGTGAGAAAATAGCGAAATTACAAGCGCTTTCGTGACTTCTCACATTATAAAGGAACTATAAAAACAAAACATCAACAGGAAGGCATATAAAGATTCAAGACTACACCTCACAGTCACGTCACAACAACAAGACTACACCTCACAGTCACGTCACAACAACAAGACTACACCTCACAGTCACGTCACAACAACAAGACTACACCTCACAGTTCCTTGATAATGTGAGTAGTCACGAAAGCGCTTGAATTTACCCTATTCTTTCAGAGTGGTTGTTTTGCATATTTTGAAATCACCTGTTTACTGTGATCTTATTGCATATATATATATATATATATATATATATATATATATATATATATATATATATATATATATATATATATATATATATATATATATATAGATATATAACCCATTTGCCTTATTCAAAATGAAAAACAGAATGACCAGGAAATTTACTGGTGGCCACGAGAGCATGACATGTATGGCAAGGTCTTCCCCACCCACGGCAGGAATGTGCTCCAGTTAAATTAGACCGGCTCCAAAAAAAAAGAAAAAACCTGGTCAGACTCACCAGGGGTTTACTGGTGATATACGTCACCAGCTTCCTGGTGACGACAAGGCTGGTGGTGCTGCAGGAGGCGGCGGTGACCCTCGGGTAAATACAGGGATGGGGGGGAGAGGGGGAGGTAATTGTCTTCCTATAATATTATTAAACCATTCTCAAGTAAACTTTGTTTATTTTTCTCTTTCTGCTATGATATTAACCTTCATTATTAACCTCATTATCCTGCTAACTTAGCTATGATATTAACCTTCATTATTAACCTCATTATCCTGCTAACTCAGCTATGATATTAACCTTCATTATTAACCTCATTATCCTGCTATGATATATAACCTTCATTATTAACCTCATTATCCTGCTAACTCAGCTATGATATTAACCTTCATTATTAACCTCATTATCCTGCTAACTTAGCTATGATATTAACCTTCATTATTAACCTCATTATCCTGCTAACTCAGCTATGATATTAACCTTCATTATTAACCTCATTATCCTGCTAACTTAGCTATGATATTAACCTTCATTATTAACCTCATTATCCTGCTAACTCAGCTATGATATTAACCTTCATTATTAACCTCATTATCCTGCTAACTTAGCTATGATATTAACCTTCATTATTAACCTCATTATCCTGCTAACTTAGCTATGATATTAACCTTCATTATTAACCTCATTATCCTGCTAACTTAGCTATGATATTAACCTTCATTATTAACCTCATTATCCTGCTAACTCAGCTATGATATTAACCTTCATTATTAACCTCATTATCCTGCTAACTCAGCTATGATATTAACCTTCATTATTAACCTCATTATCCTGCTAACTCAGCTATGATATTAACCTTCATTATTAACCTCATTATCCTGCTAACTCAGCTATGATATTAACCTTCATTATTAACCTCATTATCCTGCTAACTCAGCTATGATATTAACCTTCATTATTAACCTCATTATCCTGCTAACTCAGCTATGATATTAACCTTCATTATTAACCTCATTATCCTGCTAACTCAGCTATGATATTAACCTTCATTATTAACCTCATTATCCTGCTAACTCAGCTATGATATTAACCTTCATTATTAACCTCATTATCCTGCTAACTCAGCTATGATATTAACCTTCATTATTAACCTCATTATCCTGCTAACTCAGCTATGATATTAACCTTCATTATTAACCTCATTATCCTGCTAACTCAGCTATGATATTAACCTTCATTATTAACCTCATTATCCTGCTAACTTAGCTATGATATTAACCTTCATTATTAACCTCATTATCCTGCTAACTCAGCTATGATATTAACCTTCATTATTAACCTCATTATCCTGCTAACTCAGCTATGATATTAACCTTCATTATTAACCTCATTATCCTGCTAACTCAGCTATGATATTAACCTTCATTATTAACCTCATTATCCTGCTAACTCAGCTATGATATTAACCTTCATTATTAACCTCATTATCCTGCTAACTCAGCTATGATATTAACCTTCATTATTAACCTCATTATCCTGCTAACTCAGCTATGATATTAACCTTCATTATTAACCTCATTATCCTGCTAACTCAGCTATGATATTAACCTTCATTATTAACCTCATTATCCTGCTAACTCAGCTATGATATTAACCTTCATTATTAACCTCATTATCCTGCTAACTCAGCTATGATATTAACCTTCATTATTAACCTCATTATCCTGCTAACTCAGCTATGATATTAACCTTCATTATTAACCTCATTATCCTGCTAACTCAGCTATGATATTAACCTTCATTATTAACCTCATTATCCTGCTAACTCAGCTATGATATTAACCTTCATTATTAACCTCATTATCCTGCTAACTCAGCTATGATATTAACCTTCATTATTAACCTCATTATCCTGCTAACTCAGCTATGATATTAACCTTCATTATTAACCTCATTATCCTGCTAACTCAGCTATGATATTAACCTTCATTATTAACCTCATTATCCTGCTAACTCAGCTATGATATTAACCTTCATTATTAACCTCATTATCCTGCTAACTCAGCTATGATATTAACCTTCATTATTAACCTCATTATCCTGCTAACTCAGCTATGATATTAACCTTCATTATTAACCTCATTATCCTGCTAACTCAGCTATGATATTAACCTTCATTATTAACCTCATTATCCTGCTAACTCAGCTATGATATTAACCTTCATTATTAACCTCATTATCCTGCTAACTCAGCTATGATATTAACCTTCATTATTAACCTCATTATCCTGCTAACTCAGCTATGATATTAACCTTCATTATTAACCTCATTATCCTGCTAACTCAGCTATAATATTAACCTTCATTATTAACCTCATTATCTTGCTAACTCAGCTATGATATTAACCTTCATTATTAACCTCATTATCCTGCTAACTCAGCTATAATATTAACCTTCATTATTAACCTCATTATCCTGCTAACTCAGCTATAATATTAACCTTCATTATTAACCTCATTATCCTGCTAACTCAGCTATAATATTAACCTTCATTATTAACCTCATTATCCTGCTAACTCAGCTATAATATTAACCTTCATTATTAACCTCATTATCCTGCTAACTCAGCTATAATATTAACCTTCATTATTAACCTCATTATCCTGCTAACTCAGCTATGATATTAACCTTCATTATTAACCTCATTATCCTGCTAACTCAGGTATGATATTAACCTTCATTATTAACCTCATTATCCTGCTAACTCAGCTATAATATTAACCTTCATTATTAACCTCATTATCCTGCTAACTCAGCTATAATATTAACCTTCATTATTAACCTCATTATCCTGCTAACTCAGCTATGATATTAACCTTCATTATTAACCTCATTATCCTGCTAACTCAGGTATGATATTAACCTTCATTATTAACCTCATTATCCTGCTAACTCAGCTATAATATTAACCTTCATTATTAACCTCATTATCCTGCTAACTCAGCTATAATATTAACCTTCATTATTAACCTCATTATCCTGCTAACTCAGCTATAATATTAACCTTCATTATAAACCTCATTATCCTGCTAACTCAGCTATAATATTAACCTTCATTATTAACCTCATTATCCTGCTAACTCAGCTATAATATTAACCTTCATTATAAACCTCATTATCCTGCTAACTCAGCTATAATATTAACCTTCATTATTAACCTCATTATCCTGCTAACTCAGCTATAATATTAACCTTCATTATTAACCTCATTATCCTGCTAACTCAGCTATAATATTAACCTTCATTATTAACCTCATTATCCTGCTAACTCAGCTATGATATTAACCTTCATTATTAACCTCATTATCCTGCTAACTCAGCTATGATATTAACCTTCATTATTAACCTCATTATCCTGCTAACTCAGCTATAATATTAACCTTCATTATTAACCTCATTATCCTGCTAACTCAGCTATAATATTAACCTTCATTATTAACCTCATTATCCTGCAAACTCAGCTATGATATTAACCTTCATTATTAACCTCATTATCCTGCTAACTCAGGTATGATATTAACCTTCATTATTAACCTCATTATCCTGCTGGGCTCTGGTGGCCTGGTGGTTAACGCTCTCGCTTCACACGGTGATGGCCTGGGTTCGATTCCCAGCCAGAGTAGAAGCACTGGACGTGTTTCTTTCCACCTGTTGTCTATGTTCCCCATCAGTAAAATGGGTACCTGGGTGTTAGTCGACTGGTGTGGGTCGCATCCTGGGACAATGACCTAAGGAGGCCTGGTCACAGACCGGGCCGCGGGGGCGTTGACCCCCGGAACTCTCTCCAGATAAACTCCAGATATAATATTAACCTTCATTATTAACCTCATTATCCTGCTAACTCAGCTATAATATTAACCTTCATTATTAACCTCATTATCCTGCTAACTCAGCTATAATATTAACCTTCATTATTAACCTCATTATCCTGCTAACTCAGCTATAATATTAACCTTCATTATTAACCTCATTATCCTGCTAACTCAGCTATAATATTAACCTTCATTATTAACCTCATTATCCTGCTAACTCAGCTATAATATTAACCTTCATTATTAACCTCATTATCCTGCTAACTCAGCTATAATATTAACCTTCATTATAAACCTCATTATCCTGCTAACTCAGCTATAATATTAACCTTCATTATTAACCTCATTATCCTGCTAACTCAGCTATAATATTAACCTTCATTATTAACCTCATTATCCTGCTAACTCAGCTATGATATTAACCTTCATTATTAACCTCATTATCCTGCTAACTCAGCTATATTAACCTTCATTATTAACCTCATTATCCTCATCTTTCTCCCATAAATTCAAAGTAAGTCCTAGACCACATTTCGACCAGTGGGTCGAAACGTATTACATTTATATACTTGCTGGTAATGTTTCGGTCCTTGAGGGACCATTATCAAGCCGTTGCTTGATAAATATAATAAAAATTGAGCGAAACGTTGCCTCGTCCCAGTTTTTTTTTATTCGTCAGAAATGAGCATTTTTGCAAATTTATTAATTATTAATTATTTTATTATTATTATTATTATTATTATTATTATTATTATTATTATTATTATTATTATTATTATTATTATAATAATAAAAAATATTATTATTCTTTTTATTATTAAATACTATTATTATTAGTGAAAAATATTTTTTTTCGTTTTAGTAAAGAGGGTGACGCCAGTTCCCTGGATCAAGAGCCCTTCAGTAGCATCAAGGCAAACCCCCCTCCCTCCCCTGAAGTTTTATTGGCAATAAAATAAATGAAATAAAAATCTTTGTTTAAAGTGTCAGTCGTATTTAATGGACAAAAATCAAGGGAAGAATTTTTTTCTTGTATTAATATGTAATAAAATTTGAAATAAAGAAAACGGTTTACGGGGGGAAAAAGAAGGACAATAGAAAACGGGAATGTGTGTTTTTTTAATTTAAATTTATTATTGATGATTATATGGAGAGGAATAAACTGATGTTGTCTCAAGCGAACGTTAAGTTTATTCTGGTACACACACACAGGCCAGGAGCTATGACTCGACCACTGTAACCACAGCTAGGTGAGTACGCACACACACACACATACACATATACACACATATACGCCTGTTACGAGCGGGGTCCCACAGGGGTCAGTTCTTGGACCAGTGCTATTTCTGATATATGTGAACGACATGATGGAAGGAATAGACTCTGAAGTGTTCCTGATCGCAGATGATGTGAAGTTGATGAGAAGAATTAAATCGGATGAGGATGAGGCAGGACTACAAAGAGGCCTGGACAGGCTGGACATGTGGTCCAGCAACTGGCTTCTCGAATTCAACCCTGCCAAATGCAAAGTCATGAAGATTGGGGAAGGGCAAAGAAGACCACAAACAGAGTATAGGCTAGGTGGACAAAGACTACAAACCTCACTCAAGGAGAAAGATCTTAGGGAGACCATAACACCGAGCATGTCTCCGGAGGCACACATCAACCAGATAACTGCTGCAGCATATGGGCGCCTGGCAAACCTGATAATGGCGTTCCGATACCTTAATAAGGAATCGTTCAAGACACTGTACACTGTGTATGTTAGGTCCATACTGGAGTATGCAGCACCAGTTTGGAACCCACACCTGGTCAAGCACGTCAAGAAGTTAGAGAAAGTACAAAGGTTTGCAACAAGGCTAGTTCCGGAGCTCAGGGGAATGTCCTACGATGAAAGGTTGAGGGAAATCGAACTGACGACGCTGAAGGACAGGAGGGTCAGGGGAGACATGATAACGACATACTAGATACTGCGTGGAATAGATAAGGTGGAAAGAGACAGGATGTCCCAGAGGGGGGACACATAAACAAGGGATCACAATTGGAAGCTGAAGGCTCAGACGAGTCACAGGGATGTTAGGAAGTATTTCTTCAGTCATGAAGTCGTCAGGAAGTGGAATAGCCTAGCAATGACGTAGTGGAGGCAGGAACCATACATAGCTTTAAGACGAGGTATGCCAAAGCTCAGGAAGCAGAGAGAGAAGACCTAATAGCGATCAGTGAAGAGGCGGGGCCAGGAGCTGAGTCTCGACCCCTGCACCCACAATTAGGTGAGTGCAATTAGGTGACTACACACACACACACACACACACACACACACACACAAACACACACACACGCGCACACACACACACACACACACACACACACACACACACACACACAGGATGAGCCAAAGGTGCAGGGAGGCCAAAACCAAGTGTGCTAGAGAATGGAAGAAGTATAGAAGGCAATGGACTCAGGAGAATAAGGAGAGCAGTCGTAGAGCCAGAAATGAATATGCACAGGTAAGAAGGGAGGCCCAAAGACAATACCAAAATGACATGGCAGCGAAAGCCAAATCTGACCAGAAGCTGTTGTACAGCCACATCAGGAGGAAAACAACAGTCACGGACTAGGTAATCAGGCTGAGGAAGGAAGGAGAAGAGATCACAGGAAACGACCGCGACGTATGTGATGAATTCAACATGAGATTCAAAGAAGTGTTCACAGAGAGATGGAGAGGTGGGGTACACCATCAAGTGTTGGACACAATACATACAACCGAGGAAGAAGCGAAGAGGCTGCTAAGCGAGCTAGATACCTCATAGGCGATGGTCCCGGATAGCATCTCTCCATGGGTCCTGAGAGAGGGAGCAGAGGCACTAAGTGTACCACTAACAACAATCTTCAACACATCTATCAAAACAGGGCGACTACCTGAGGTATGGAAGACAGCAAATGTAGTCCCAGTTTTTAAAAACAGAAGACAGACACGAAGCATTAAACTACAGACCAGTTTCACTGACATGTATAATATGGAAAGTCATGGACAAGATTATCAGGAGAAGAGTGGTGGAACACCTAGAAAGGAATGAGCTTATCAACGACAATCAGCACGGTTTCAGGGACGGGATATCCTGTGTCACAAACCTACTGGAGTTCTATGACAGGGTTTGACACAGTTCCACACAAGAGATTGATGCAAAAGCTGAAGGACCAGGCAGGGATAAAAGGGAAGGCACCACAATGGATCAGGGAATACCTATCAGGAAGACAACAGCGAGTCATGGAACGTGGCGAGGTGTCAGAGTGGGCGCCTGTGACGAGCGGGGTTCCACAGGGGTCAGTCTTAGGACCGGTGCTGTTTCTGGTATTTGTGAACAACTTGAAGGAAGGAATAGACTCTGAAGTGTCCCTGTTTGCAGATGATGTGAAATCGGACGAGGGCCAGGCAGAACTACAAGGGGATCTGGACAGGTGGTGGTTCAGCATCTGGCTCCTGGAATTCAACCCCACCAAGTGCAAAGTCATGAAGATTGGGGAAGGTCAAAAGAAGACACCAGACGGAGTACAGTCTAGGGGCCAGAGACTACAAACCTCACTCTAGGAAAAGGATCTTAGGGTGTGTATAACACCGGGCACATCTCCAGAGGTGCACATCAACCAAATAACTGCTGCAGCATATGGGCGCCTAGCAAACCTAAGAACATCATTCCAACATCTTAATAAGGAATCGCTCAGGACCCTGTACACCGTGTACGTTAGGCCCATACTGGAGTATGCAGCACCAGTTTCGAATCCACACCTAGCCAAGCACGTAAGGAAACTAGAGAAAGTGCAGAGGTTTGCAACAAGACTAGTCCCGGAGCTAAGGGGCATGTATTTCGAGGAAAGGTTAAGGGAAATCAACCTGACGACACTGGAGGACAGGAGAGATAGGGGAGATATCATAACGACACATAAAAAGTGAGAGGAATCGACAAGGTGGACAGAGACAGGATGTTCCAGAGATGGGACACAGCAACAAGGGGACACAGTTGGAAGTTGAAGACTTGGATGAACCACAGGGATGTTAATAAGTATTTCTTCAGTCACAGAGTTGTCAGGAAGTGGAAAAGTCTGGGAAGTGATGTAGTGGAAGCAGGATCCATACATAGTTTTAAGAAGAGGTATGATAAAGCTCATAAAGCAGGAAGAGTGACCCAGTAGCGGCCAGTGAAGGGGTAGGGCCAGGAGCTGTAACTCAATCCCTGCAACCACAACTAGGTGAGTGCACACACACACACACACACACACACACACACACACACACACACACACACACACACACACACACACACACACACACACACAGTGAAGAGGCGGGGCTAGGAGCTTGGACTCGACCCCTGCAACCTCAACTAGGTGAGTACACCGAGCACGTCACCGGAGGCACACATCAACCAGATAACTGCTGCAGCATATGGGCGCCTGGCATACCTGAGAATAGCGTTCCGATACCTTGATAAGGAATCGTTCAAGACACTGTACACTGTGTATGTTAGGCCCATACTGGAGTATGCAGCACCAGTTTGGAACCCACACCTGGTCAAGCACGTCAAGAAGTTAGAGAAAGTACAAAGGTTTGCAACAAGGCTGGATCCGGAGCTCAGGGAAATGTCCTATGTTGAAAGGTTGAGGGAAATCGGACTGACGACACTGGAGGACAGAAGGGTCAGGGGAGACATGATGACGACATACAAGATACTGCGTGGAATAGTTAAGGTAGACAGAGACAGGATGTTCCAGAGAGGGGACACAGAAATAAGGGGTCACAAATAGAAGCTGAAAACTCAGACGAGTCACAGGGATGTTAGGAAGTATTTCTTCAGTCACAGAGTCGTCAGGAAGTGGAATAGCCTAGCAAGTGACATAGTGGAGGCAGGAACCATACATAGCTTTAAGACGAGGTATGACAATGCTGAGGAAGCAGAGAGAGGATCTAGTAGCGATCAGTGAAGAGGCGGGGCCAGGAGCTGAGTCTCGGCCCCTGCAACCACAATTAGGCGAGTACAATTAGGTGAGTACAGACACACACACACAGACAGACAAAAAGACACACACACACACACACACACACACACACACACACACACACACACACACACACACACACACACACATATACACACACAGACACACACAGACACAGACACACAGACACAGATATACAGACACACAGACACACAGACACAGACACACAGACACAGACATACAGACACACAGACACACAGACACACAGGCACAGACACACAGACACAGACACAGACATACAGACACACAGACACAGACACACAGACACAGACACACAGACACACAGACACACAGACACACAGACACACAGACACAGACACACAGACACAGACACACAGACACACAGACACACAGGCACAGACACACAGACACAGACATACAGACACACAGACACAGACACACAGACACAGACATACAGACACACAGACACACAGACACACAGGCACAGACACACAGAAACAGACACAGACATACAGACACACAGACACAGACACAGACACAGACATACAGACACACAGACACAGACACACAGACACAGACACACAGACACACAGGCACAGACACACAGACAGACACACAGACACAGACACACAGACACAGACATACAGACACACAGACACACAGGCACAGACACACAGACAGACACACAGACACAGACACACAGACACAGACACACAGACACACAGGCACAGACACACAGACAGACACACAGACACAGACACACAGACACAGACATACAGACACACAGACACACAGGCACAGACACACAGACAGACACACAGACACAGACACAGACACACAGACACACAGGCACAGACACACAGACAGACACACAGACACAGACACACAGACACAGACATACAGACACACAGACACACAGGCACAGACACACAGACAGACACAGACACACAGACACAGACACAAACACACAAATCAAAATAAAAAAGAAATCAAGTCTAATATTCATGAATTTCTTGAGAAGCGCTAAACTCGTAGGGTTGGAGGAGGGTCATACAACACCTGAGTAATGGGAGGTAATGAGATGTGATGCAAGGAAGGGGAGGATAATTCCTG
>NW_027200517.1:0-19826 GCF_038502225.1 Cherax quadricarinatus | reverse complement strand
TTTATATCTATGTTCTCTTTAAAACATTGCTTGTGTGTTTATTGATGTGTGTGTGTGTGTTTACTGATGTTGTGTGTTAACTGATGTTCTGTGTGCGTTTACTGATGTGTGTGTTTAATGGTGTGTGTGTTTACTGATGTGTGTGTGTTTACTGATGTGTGTGTGTTTACTTATGTGTCTGTTTAATGATGTGTGTGTTTACTGATGCGTGTGTTTGCAGATGTGTGTGTTTACTGATGTGTGTGTTTACTGATGTGTGTGTGTTTATTGATTGTGTTTACTGATGTGTGTTTACTGATGTGTGTGTTTACTGATGTGTGTGTGTTTATTGATTGTGTTTACTGATGTGTGTTTACTGATGTGTGTACTCACCTAGTAGTACTCACCTAGTTGAGGTTGCAGGGGTCGAGTCCGAGCTCCTGGCCTCGCCTCTTCACTGGTCGCTACTAGGTCACTCTCCCTGAACCGTGAGCTTTATCATACCTCTGCTTAAAGCTATGTATGGATCCTGCCTCCACTACATCGCTTCCCAAACTATTCCACTTCCTGACTACTCTGTGGCTGAAGAAATACTTCCTAACATCCCTGTGATTCATCTGTGTCTTCAATTTCCAACTGTGTCCCCTTGTTACTGTGTCCAATCTCTGGAACATCCTGTCTTTGTCCATCTTGTCAATTCCTCTCAGTATTTTGTATGTCGTTATCATGTCCCCCCTATCTCTCCTGTCCTCCAGTGTCGTCGGGTTGATTTCCCTTAACCTCTCCTCGTAGGACATACCTCTTAGCTCTGGGACTAGTCTTATTGCAAACCTGTGCACTTTCTCTAGTTTCTTTACGTGCTTGGCTAGGTGTGGGTTCCAAACTGGTGCCGCATACTCCAATATGGGCCTAACGTACACGGTGTACAGGGTCCTGAACGATTCCTTATTAAGGTGTCGGAATGCTGTTCTGAGGTTGATGTGCACTTCAGGAGATGTGCCTGGTGTTATACTCACCCCAAGGTCTTTTTCCTTGAGTGAGGTTTGTAGTCTCTGGCCCCCTAGACTGTACTCCGTCTGCGGTCTTCTTTGCCCTTCCCCAATCTACATGACTTTGCACTTTGTGGGATCGAACTCCAGGAGCCAATTGCTGGACCAGGTCTGCAACCTGTCCACATCCCTTTGTAGTTCTGCCTAGTCTTCGATCGAGTGAATTCTTCTCATCAATTTCACGTCATCTGCAAACAGGGACACCTCAGAGTCTATTCCTTCCGTCATGTCGTTCACAAATACCAGAAACAGCACTGGTCCTAGGACTGACCCCTGTGGGACCCCGCTGGTCACAGGTGCCCACTCTGACACCTCGCCACGTACCATGACTCGCTGCTGTCTTCCTGACAAGTATTCCCTGATCCATTGTAGTGCCTTCCCTGTTATCCCTGCTTGGTCCTCCAGTTTTTGCACCAATCTCTTGTGTGGAACTGTGTCAAACGCCTTCTTGCAGTCCAAGAATATGATGCGTGTGTGTTTATTGATGTGTGTGTGTTTACTGATGTGTGTGTTTATTGATGTGTGTGTGTTTACTGATTGTGTTTACTGATGTGTGTGTTTATTGATGTGTGTGTGTTTACTGATTGTGTTTACTGATTGTGTATTTATTGATGTGTGTGTTTACTGATGTGTGTGTGTTTACTGATGTGTGTTTACTGATGTGTGTGTTTACTGTGTGTACTCGCCTAATTGTACTCACCTAATTGTGGTTGCAGGGGTCGAGACTCAGCTCCTGGCCCCGTCTCTTCACTGATCGCTACTAAGTCCTCTCTCTGCTTCCTAAGCTTTGTCATACTTCGTCTTAAAGCTATGTATGGTTCCTACCTCCACTGCATCACTTGCTAGGCTATTCCATTTCCTGACGACTCTGTGACTGAAGAAATACTTCCTAACATCCCTGTGACTCGTCTGAGTCTTCAGCTTCCAATTGTGACCCCTTGTTTCTGTGTCCCCTCTCTGTAACATCCTGTCTCTGTCCATCTTGTCTATTCCACGCAGGATTTTGTATGTTGTTATCATGTCTCCCCTGACCCTCCTGTCCTCCAGTGTCGTCAGTCCGATTTCCCTCAGCCTTTCATCGTAGGACATTCCGCTGAGCTCTGGAACTAGCCTTGTTGCAAACCTTTGTACTTTCTCTAATTTCTTAACGTGTTTGATCAAGTGTGGGTTCCAAACTGGTGTTGTATACTCCAGTATGGGCCTGACGTACACAGTGTACAGTGTCTTGAACGATTCCTTACTAAGGTATCGGAACGCTATTCTCAGGTTTGCCAGGCGCCCATATGCTGCAGCAGTTATCTGGTTGATGTGTGCTTCCGGAGACGTGCTCGGTGTTATGCTTACCCCAAGATCTTTCTCCTTGAGTGAGGTTTGCAGTCTTTGTCCATCTAGCCTATACTCTGTCTGCGGTCTTCTTTGCCCTTTCCCAATCTTCATAACTTTGCATTTGGCGGGGTTGAATTCGAGAAGCCTGTTGCTGGACCACGTGTCCAGCCAGCCTGTGTGTGTGTGTGTGTGTGTGTGTGTGTGTGTGTGTGTGTGTGTGTGTGTGTGTGTGTGTGTGTGTGTGTGTGTGTGTGTGTGTGTGAGTCCTGGCACTGTGTCATCCCACAGTCAATAACAACAACATATACTGCCCCACTTCATAAAAATGGCAATGAAGCAGTCGCGAGAAACTAGACCAACAGCACTAACTTCACACCTCAAAACCTTCCACCGCGTCCTGAGATTGTTAGTCACATGGGACAGCAACAGTTACACAATCAAGGGCGGTATGGGTTTAGAATAGGTCACTCCTGCCTCTCACAATTGCTAGAACCCTACGACATGGTCTTAGATAAGCTGGAAGACATGCTAAGTGCTTTTGTAGTGTACACTGATTTTACAAAACCCATTGGTAACTGCGATCATAGTATGAGAGCACAGAACATGTGTTCATGAATAACTGGTAAAGTGAGTAGATGGGTATTTAACTTAAGATAAAGAATCCAGAGAGTTGTAGTAAAGAGAGTGAGGTTGGAGGCTGTCACAGTGAAAAGTTCTGTTCCTGAAGGCACAGTACTCACTACAATTCTTCTGTTTCTCATTTTTATATCCGACTTAGACAAGGACATAAACTTTAGCATTAACATCCTTTGTAGATGACACCAAAATCTCTATATGAGTGGCATCGGTCGTAGACACAGCAAATCTTCAAGTGGATATAAGGTGTTCCACTGGGCCTCAGACAACAATATGATGTTTAACGAGGACAGGTTTTAATTGCACCTCTATAGAGGACATAAAGACTGTAACAGAGTACAGGACAAACTCAGACCATTCAATAGGGAGAAACTTTCTTGTGAGAGACTTGGGAGTAATGATGTCAGAAGATCTCACGCTCAAGGATCACAACAGATTTGTTATTGTTACCGAACTGAATATTATAGGTTGCATAACTAGAGAGTGTTTAAGTCACTTGTTCTCCACATGCTGGAATACTGATATACAGTAACCGTCCCCATCAAGGCAGGCGAGATGGATGAGCTAGAATCTTAACAGAGAACTTTCACTGTTCGCTTGCACCCAGTCACGCAACTGAACTACTGAAAATGTTTAAAGTCTCATCATGTGTATTCTCTGGAACGTAGGCGAGAAAAATATATTATAATGTACACTTGGAAAATCATGGAGGGACTGTTCCAAATTTGAGCGCCAAAAATCACTCCATATAACAAGAGAATTGGCAGTCAGTGTAAATACCTCCAGATGTTTCCGGAGGTCTCTCTCTGTCTCTGTCTCTGTCTCTCTGTGTCTCGCAACAGCAGCAAAACAAAAACTGTACTAGAAGCAAGAACAGCAACAGCATGAGCACCAATAAAAATATCAACAAGAACAACAACAGCAGCAGCAGACGTAGAAGCACCACCACAACCAGCAGCACCACCAGCAGCAGCGCCGCCTCCTCCACCCCCGCCGCCGCCACCGTACCAGAAAAAGCATCAGCACTATCATCAATAACACTTTCAACAACAGCACTACCATTAACACCAGCATCACCACTGCCAGTCATACCAGCAGCAACAGTAGCAACAGCAGTAGTAGTAGTAGTAACAGGAGCAGAGGTAGCAGTAGTAGCAGCAGCAGTAGTAGTAGTAATAACAGGAGCAGAAGTAGCAGTAGTAGCAGCAGCAGTTGCAACAGCAGCAGTAGCGACAGTAGTAATAGTAACGGGGGCAAAAGTAGCAGTAGTAGTAGCAGCAACAGCAGCAACAACAGCAGCAGCAACAACAGCAGAAACAGCAACAGCAGCAGCAACAACAGCAATAACAGCAGCAACAACAGCAATAACAACAGCAGCAACAACAGCAGCAGCAGCAACAGCAACGAAAACAGCAGCAGCAGCAGCAGCAACAGCAATAACAGCAGCAACCACGACAGCAGAAACAGCAACAGCAGCAACAACAGCAATAGCAGCAGCAACAGCAATAACAGCAGCAACAGCAATAACAGCAGCAACAGCAGCAGCAATAATAGGAGCAACAACAACAGCAACTACAACAGCAGTAGCAACAACAGCAGCAGCAGCAACAACACCAACGGCAACACTAGCAGCAGCAGGAACAACAGCAACAACAGCAGCAGCAGCAGCAATAGCAACAACAGCAGCAGTAATAGTAACAGCAGCAGCAACAACAACAACAGTAGCAACAACAGAAGCAGCAACAGCAGTAACAACAACAGCAGCATCAACAGCAGCAGCAACAACAGCAGCAACAATAACAGCAACAGCAGCAGTAACAACAACAGCAGCATCAACAGCAGCAGCAACAACAGCAGCAACAATAACAACAACAGCAACAATAACAGCAACAGCAGCAGTAGGAACAACAGCAGCAGCAGCAATAGTAACAGCAGCAGCAGCAGCAACAACAACAACAGTAGCAACAACAGAAGCAGCAACATCAGTAACAACAACAGCAGCAGCATCAACAACAGCAGCAACAACAGCAGCAACAATAACAGCAGCAACAATAACAGCAACAACAGCAGCAGCTGGAGGTACATGACCCTGAAAACTATTGATTGCTGGTCCTAGGACGCTCCTCCCTCCCATCACCAAGATGTCCATTTACGCTTGTGTCCTGGTTGTACCCTGGGTGTCCTGGCTGTACCCTGGGTGTCCTGGTTGTACCCTGGGTGTCCTGGCTGTACCCTGGGTGTCCTGGTTGTACCCTGGGTGTCCTGGTTGTACCCTGGGTGTCCTGGCTGTACCCTGGGTGTCCTGGTTGTACCCTGGGTGTCCTGGTTGTACCCAGGGTGTCCTGGTTGTACCATAGGTGTCCTGATTGTACCCTGGGTGCCCTGGTTGTACCCTGGGTGTCCTAGTTGTACCCTGGGTGTCCTTATTGTACCCTGGGTGTCCTTGCTGTACCCTGGGTGTCCTGGTTGTACCCTGGGTGTCCTGGTTGTACCCTGGGTGTCTTGGTTGTACCCTGGGTGTCCTGGTTGTAACCTGGGTGTCCTGGTTGTACCTTGGATATCCTGGTTGTACCCTGGGTGTCCTGGTTGTACCTTGGGTATCCTGGTTGTACCCTGGGTGTCCTGGTTGTACCCTGGGTGTTCTGGTTGTCCCTGGGTGTCCTGATTGTACCCTGGGTGTCCTGGTTGTACCCTGAGTGTCCTGGTTGTACCCTGAGTGTCCTGGTTGTACCCTGGGTGTCCTGGTTGTACCCTGGGTGTCCTGGTTGTACCCTGAGTGTCCTGGTTGTACCCTGAGTGTCCTGGTTGTACCCTGGGTGTCCTGGTTGTACCCTGGGTGTCCTGGTTGTACCCTGAGTGTCCTGGTTGTACCCTGGGTGTCCTGATTGTATCCTGAGTGTCCTGGTTGTGCTCTGGGTGTCTTGACTGTACCCTGGGTGTCCTGGTTGTACCCTGTGTGTCCTGGTTGTACCCTGGGTGTCCTGGTTGTACCCTGGGTGTCCTGGTTGTACCCTGGGTGTTCTGGTTGTCCCTGGGTGTCCTGATTGTACCCTGGGTGTCCTGGTTGTACCCTGAGTGTCCTGGTTGTACCCTGAGTGTCCTGGTTGTACCCTGGGTGTCCTGGTTGTACCCTGGGTGTCCTGGTTGTACCCTGAGTGTCCTGGTTGTACCCTGGGTGTCCTGATTGTATCCTGAGTGTCCTGGTTGTGCTCTGGGTGTCTTGACTGTACCCTGGGTGTCCTGGTTGTACCCTGTGTGTCCTGGTTGTACCCTGGGTGTCCTGGTTGTACCCTGGGTGTCCTGGTTGTACCCTGGGTGCCTGAGTGTACCCTGGGTGTCCTGGTAGTACCCTGGGTGTCCTGGTTTTACTCTGGGTGTCCTGAATGTACCTTGGGTGTCCTGGTTGTACGCTGGATGTCCTGGTTTTACCCTGGATGTCCTGGTTGTACCCTGGGTGTCCTGGTTGTACCCTGGGTGTCCTGGTTGTACCCTGGGTGTTCTGGTTGTACCCTGGGTGTCCTGGTTGTACCCTGGGTGTCCTGGTTGTACCCTGGGTGTCCTGGTTGTACCCTGGGTGTCCTGATGGTCCCAGACTATTCAACATCTTACTATAAGATATACAAGTCCTGTTGAGTTGCCTATTTCAGGTAAGGCTGCCCTTCATATTTCGCGCCATGCCACTAGGCTGGTGCTGCCATCTATCGGCGAGCATAAGTCAGCCTTCAGTTCACTCCACAACATCCTGGGTGATTGTCTCTTACCTGGCGTCTGAGAGCAAGTGATGTAGGTCCCTGCCCTCTGCCGGTCACTTGCCAAAACTAGACCATAGGTCAGCATTTTCCCCTAGCGGGAGGTATGTGAAACAGATGGGTAGGCATATTTTCTACGTTTTGCTCTGCCACGCATTGGCTTCATCAGTCTAATACAAAGAATGGTGAAGATCAAGAGACTGAGGTAATCAGTCATCAGTCTTCATTGATAAACTGATCACATCGACTCCAGGCTGAGGGACTGATTACCTCAATCTCCTTCTGATTTTCGTTATTCTTCTTTCTATTGGACTGATGAAGCCAGTGTGTGGCGAAACGTTTGCATAATAAAGATACCCCAAGTGTCGCACATGTGTTTAATTTATCATCACTTGGCGGTGTTCAGTAACTCGCTACAAATGATCGACTCTTTAACATACCAATCTTCCCCCTCCCTCCCACTCCCTCCCCCCCTCCCCCTCCCCCACCCCCCTCCCTCCCCCCCACCCCCCTCCCTCCCCCTCCTAACCCCTCCCTACCCCTCCCTCCCCCTCCCCCTCCCTCCCCCTCCCCCTCCCTCCCCCACCCTCCCCCTCCCTCCCCCTCCCTACCCCTCCCTCCCCCTCCCCCTCCCTCCCCCTCCCCCTCCCTCCCCCTCCCCCTCCCTCCCCCACCCTCACCCTCCCCCCCCACCCTCACCCTTCCTCCCCCTCTCCCCCACCATTCTTACATATTTCTTCTGTCTAATCTAAATAGACTGTACACAATCATATTTTGCTTCCCTTGTAGTCTTTCCTGTGGTGCTGTGTGTCTCGAGGAGTGCTGTGTGTCTCGAGGAGTGCTGTGTGTCTCGAGGAGTGCTGTGTGTCTCGAGGAGTGCTGTGTGTCTCGAGGAGTGTTGTGTGTCTCGAGGAGTGTTGTGTGTCTCGAGGAGTGTTGTGTGTCTCGAGGAGTGCTGTGTGTGTCTCGAGGAGTAATGTGTGTCTCGAGGAGTGCTGTGTGTCTCGAGGAGTGCTGTGTGTCTCGAGGAGTGCTGTGTGTCTCGAGTGTTGTGTGTCTCGAGGAGTGCTGTGTGTCTCGAGGAGTGCTTGTGTGTCTCGAGGTGTGCTGTGTGTCTCGAGGAGTGCTGTGTGTCTCGAGGAGTGCTGTGTGTCTCGAGGAGTGCTGTGTGTCTCGAGGAGTGCTGTGTGTCTCGAGGAGTGCTGTGTGTCTCGAGGAGTGTTGTGTGTCTCGAGGAGTGCTGTGTGTCTCGAGGAGTGCTGTGTGTCTCGAGGAGTGCTGTGTGTCTCGAGGAGTGCTGTGTGTCTCGAGGAGTGCTGTGTGTCTCGAGGAGTGATGTGTGTGCTCGAGGAGTGCTGTGTGTCTCGAGGTGTGCTGTGTGTCTCGAGGAGTGCTGTGTGTCTCGAGGAGTGCTGTGTTTCGAGGAGTGCTGTGTCTCGAGGAGTGCTGTGTGTCTCGAGGAGTGCTGTGTGTCTCGAGGAGTGCTGTGTGTCTCGAGGAGTGCTGTGTGTCTCGAGGAGTGCTGTGTGTCTCGAGGAGTGCTGTGTGTCTCGAGGAGTGCTGTGTGTCTCGAGGAGTGCTGTGTGTCTCGAGGAGTGTTGTGTGTCTCGAGGAGTGCTGTGTGTCTCGAGGAGTGCTGTGTGTCTCGAGGAGTGCTGTGTCTCGAGGAGTGTTGTGTGTCTCGAGGAGTGCTGTGTGTCTCGAGGAGTGCTGTGTGTCTCGAGGAGTGCTGTGTGTCTCGAGGAGTGCTGTGTGTCTCGAGGAGTGTTGTGTGTCTCGAGGAGTGCTGTGTGTCTCGAGGAGTGCTGTGTGTCTCGAGGAGTGCTGTGTGTCTCGAGGAGTGCTGTGTGTCTCGAGGAGTGCTGTGTGTCTCGAGGAGTGCTGTGTGTCTCGAGGAGTGTGTGTGTCTCGAGGAGTGCTGTGTGTCTCGAGGAGTGCTGTGTGTGTGTGTGTCTCGAGGAGTGCTGTGTGTCTCGAGGAGTGCTGTGTGTCTCGAGGAGTGCTGTGTGTCTCGAGGAGTGCTGTGTGTCTCGAGGAGTGCTGTGTGTCTCGAGGAGTGCTGTGTGTCTCGAGGAGTGCTGTGTGTCTCGAGGAGTGTTGTGTGTCTCGAGGAGTGCTGTGTGTCTCGAGGAGTGCTGTGTGTCTCGAGGAGTGCTGTGTGTCTCGAGGAGTGCTGTGTGTCTCGAGGAGTGCTGTGTGTCTGGAGGAGTGCTCTCGAGGAGTGCTGTGTGTCTCGAGGAGTGCTGTGTGTCTCGAGGAGTGCTGTGTGTCTCGAGGAGTGCTGTGTGTCTCGAGGAGTGCTGTGTGTCTCGAGGAGTGCTGTGTGTCTCGAGGAGTGCTGTGTGTCTCGAGGAGTGTCTGTGTGTCTGTGTGTATGTCTCGAGGAGTGCTGTGTGTCTCGAGGAGTGCTGTGTGTCTCGAGGAGTGCTGTGTGTCTCGAGGAGTGCTGTGTGTCTCGAGGAGTGCTGTGTGTCTCGAGGAGTGCTGTGTGTCTCGAGGAGTGCTGTGTGTCTCGAGGAGTGCTGTATGTCTCGAGGAGTGCTGTGTGTCTCGAGGAGTGCTGTGTGTCTCGAGGAGTGCTGTGTGTCTCGAGGAGTGCTGTGTGTCTCGAGGAGTGCTGTGTGTCTCGTGCTGTGTGTCTCGAGGAGTGCTGTGTGTCTCGAGGAGTGCTGTGTGTCTCGAGGAGTGCTGTGTGTCTCGAGGAGTGCTGTGTGTCTCGAGGAGTGCTGTGTGTCTCGAGGAGTGCTGTGTGTCTCGAGGAGTGCTGTGTGTCTCGAGGAGTGCTGTGTGTCTCGAGGAGTGCTTTGTGTCTCGAGGAGTGCTGTGTGTCTCGAGGAGTGCTTTGTGTCTCGAGGAGTGCTGTGTGTCTCGAGGAGTGCTGTGTGTCTCGAGGAGTGCTGTGTGTCTCGAGGAGTGCTGTGTGTCTCGAGGAGTGCTGTGTGTCTCGAGGAGTGCTGTGTGTCTCGAGGAGTGCTGTATGTCTCGAGGAGTGCTGTATGTCTCGAGGAGTGCTGTGTGTCTCGAGGAGTGCTCGAGGAGTGTGTGTGTCTCGAGGAGTGCTGTATGTCTCGAGGAGTGCTGTATGTCTCGAGGAGTGCTGTGTGTCTCGAGGAGTGCTGTGTGTCGAGGAGTGTGTTTCGAGGAGTGCTGTGTGTTTCGAGGAGTGCTGTGTGTTTCGAGGAGTGCTCTGTGTCTCGAGGAGTGCTGTATGTGTCGACTAGTGCTGTGTGTCTCGAGGAGTGCTGTGTGTCTCGAGGAGTGCTGTGTGTCTCGAGGAGTGGTGTGTGTCTCGAGGAGTGCTGTGTGTCTCGAGGAGTGCTGTATGTGTCGACTAGTGCTGTGTGTCTCGAGGAGTGCTGTGTGTCTCGAGGAGTGCTGTGTGTCTCGAGGAGTGCTGTGTGTCTCGAGGAGTGGTGTGTGTCTCGAGGAGTGCTGTGTGTCTCGAGGAGTGCTGTGTGTCTCGAGGAGTGCTGTGTGTCTCGAGGAGTGCTGTGTGTCTCGAGGAGTGCTGTGCTGTGTGTCTGGAGTAGTGCTGTGTGTCTCGAGGAGTGCTGTGTGTGTCGAGGAGTGCTGTGTGTCTCGAGGAGTGCTGTGTGTCTCGAGGAGTGCTGTGTGTCTCGAGGAGTGTTGTGTGTCTCGAGGAGTGTTGTATGTGTGCTGTGTGTCTCGAGGAGTGTTGTGTGTCTCGAGGAGTGTTGTGTGTCTCGAGGAGTGTTGTGTGAGGAGTCTCTCGAGGAGTGCTTGTGTGTCTCGAGGAGTGCTGTGTGTCTCGAGGAGTGCTGTGTGTCTCGAGGAGTGCTGTGTGTCTCGAGGAGTGTGTGTGTCTCGAGGAGTGCTCTCGAGGAGTGTTGTGTGTCTCGAGGAGTGCTTGTGTGTCTCGAGGAGTGCTGTGTGTCTCGAGGAGTGCTGTGTGTCTCGAGGAGTGCTGTGTGAGGAGTGCTCGAGGAGTGTTGTGTGTCTCGAGGAGTGCTGTGTGTCTCGAGGAGTGTTGTGTGTCTCGAGGAGTGCTGTGTGTCTCGAGGAGTGTTGTGTGTCTCGAGGAGTGTTGTGTGTCTCGAGGAGTGCTGTGTGTCTCGAGGAGTGTTGTGTGTCTCGAGGAGTGTTGTGTGTCTCGAGGAGTGTTGTGTGTCTCGAGGAGTGTTGTGTGTCTCGAGGAGTGTTGTGTGTCTCGAGGAGTGTTGTGTGTCTCGAGGAGTGTTGTGTGTCTCGAGGAGTGTTGTGTGTCTCGAGGAGTGTTGTGTGTCTCGAGGAGTGTTGTGTGTCTCGAGGAGTGTTGTGTGTCTCGAGGAGTGTTGTGTGTCTCGAGGAGTGTTGTGTGTCTCGAGGAGTGTTGTGTGTCTCGAGGAGTGTTGTGTGTCTCGAGGAGTGTTGTGTGTCTGTTGTGTGTCTCGAGGAGTGATGTGTGTCTCGAGGAGTGCTGTGTGTGAGGAGTGCTCGAGGAGTGTTGTGTGAGGAGTCTCGAGGAGGGTTGTGTGTCTCGAGGAGTGTTGTGTGTCTCGAGGAGTGTTGTGTGTCTCGAGGAGTGTTGTGTGTCTCGAGGAGTGTTGTGTGTCTCGAGGAGTGCTTTGTGTCTCGAGGAGTGTTGTGTGTCTCGAGGAGTGTTGTGTGTCTCGAGGAGTGTTGTGTGTCTCGAGGAGTGCTTTGTGTCTCGAGGAGTGTTTTGTGTCTCGAGGAGTGATTTGTGTCTCGAGGAGTGCTTTGTGTCTCGAGGAGTGTTGTGTGTCTCGAGGAGTGTTGTGTGTCTCGAGGAGTGTTGTGTGTCTCGAGGAGTGTTGTGTGTCTCGAGGAGTGTTGTGTGTCTCGAGGAGTGTTGTGTGTCTCGAGGAGTGCTGTGTGTCTCGAGGAGTGTTGTGTGTCTCGAGGAGTGTTGTGTGTCTCGAGGAGTGTTGTGTGTCTCGAGGAGTGTTGTGTGTCTCGAGGAGTGTTGTGTGTCTCGAGGAGTGCTGTGTGTCTCGAGGAGTGTTGTGTGTCTCGAGGAGTGTTGTGTGTCTCGAGGAGTGTTGTGTGTCTCGAGGAGTGTTGTGTCTCTCGAGGAGTGTTGTGTGTCTCGAGGAGTGTTGTGTGTCTCGAGGAGTGTTGTGTGTCTCGAGGAGTGTTGTGTGTCTCGAGGAGTGCTTTGTGTCTCGAGGAGTGTTGTGTGTCTCGAGGAGTGTTGTGTGTCTCGAGGAGTGCTTTGTGTCTCGAGGAGTGTTGTGTGTCTCGAGGAGTGTTGTGTCTCGAGGAGTGTTGTGTGTCTCGAGGAGTGTTGTGTGTCTCGAGGAGTGTTGTGTGTCTCGAGGAGTGTCGAGGAGTGTGTGTGTCTCGAGGAGTGTTGTGTGTCTCGAGGAGTGCTCGAGGAGTGTTGTGTGTCTCGAGGAGTGTTGTGTGTCTCGAGGAGTGTTGTGTGTCTCGAGGAGTGTTGTGTGTCTCGAGGAGTGTTGTGTGTCTCGAGGAGTGTTGTGTGTCTCGAGGAGTGTGTGAGGAGTGTTGTGTGTCTCGAGGAGTGTTGTGTGTCTCGAGGAGTGCTCGAGGAGTGTTGTGTGTCTCGAGGAGTGCTCGTGTTGTGTGTCTCGAGGAGTGTTGTGTGTCTGAGGAGTGTGTGTGTCTCGAGGAGTGCTGTGTGTGTCTCGAGGAGTGCTCGAGGAGTGTGTGTTGTGTGTCTCGAGGAGTGCTCGAGGAGTGTTGTGTGTCTCGAGGAGTGTTGTGTGTCTCGAGGAGTGTTGTGTGTCTCGAGGAGTGCTGTGTGTCTCGAGGAGTGCTGTGTGTCTCGAGGAGTGCTTTGTGTCTCGAGGAGTGCTTTGTGTCTCGAGGAGTGCTGTGTGTCTCGAGGAGTGCTGTGTGTCTCGAGGAGTGCTGTGTGTCTCGAGGAGTGCTTTGTGTCTCGAGGAGTGCTGTGTGTCTCGACGAGTGCTGTGTGTCTCGACGAGTGCTGTGTGTCTCGAGGAGTGCTTTGTGTCTCGAGGAGTGCTGTGTGTCTCGAGGAGTGCTGTGTGTCTCGAGGAGTGCTGTGTGTCTCGAGGAGTGCTGTGTGTCTCGAGGAGTGCTGTGTGTCTCGAGGAGTGCTGTGTGTCTCGAGGAGTGCTGTGTGTCTCGAGGAGTGCTGTGTGTCTCGAGGAGTGCTGTGTGTCTCGAGGAGTGCTGTGTGTCTCGAGGAGTGCTGTGTGTCTCGAGGAGTGCTGTGTGTCTCGAGGAGTGCTGTGTGTCTCGAGGAGTGCTGTGTGTCTCGAGGAGTGCTGTGTCTCGAGGAGTACTGTGTGTCTCGAGGAGTACTGTGTGTCTCGAGGAGTGCTGTGTGTCTCGAGGAGTACTGTGTGTCTCGAGTAGTGTGTGTCTCGAGGAGTGCTGTGTGTCTCGAGGAGTACTGTGTTTCTGGAGGAGTGCTGTGTGAGGAGTGCTGTGTGTCTCGAGGAGTGCTGTGTGTCTCGAGGAGTACTGTGTGTCTCGAGTAGTGTGTGTCTCGAGGAGTGCTGTGTGTCTCGAGGAGTACTGTGTTTCTGGAGGAGTGCTGTGTGTCTCTAGGAGTACTGTGTGTCTCGAGGAGTGCTGTGTCTCTAGGAGTACTCTGTGTCTCGAGGAGTGCTGTGTGTCTCGAGGAGTACTGTGTGTCTCGAGGAGTGCTGTGTGTCGAGGAGTGCTGTGTGTTTCGAGGAGTGCTGTGTGTTTCGAGGAGTGCTGTGTGTTTCGAGGAGTGCTCTGTGTCTCGAGGAGTGCTGTATGTGTCGACTACTGTAGTGATATCTGTTGCAAACAAACCATACCACGGGCGGGGATCTCGAGAGAGTGACTCGCGTGTGTCTCGAGGAGTGTAGAAATATACCTAGTTGGACGAATCTTATTGTGGCTAGCTGGTCCAATGGCTCGACGGTCTCTCTGAGGAGTGCTGTTGTCTCGAGGAGTACTGTGTGTCTTGAGGAGTGCTGTGTGTCTCGAGGAGTACTGTATGTCTCGAGGAGTGCTTAATGTCTCGAGGAGTACTGTATGTCTCGAGGAGTACTGTATGTCTCGAGGAGTACTGTATGTCTCGAGGAGTGCTGTATGTCTCGAGGAGTGCTGTGTGTCTCGAGGAGTACTGTATGTCTCGAGGAGTGCTGTATGTCTCGAGGAGTGCTGCGTGTCTCGAGGAGTGCTGTGTGTCTCGAGGAGTGCTATATGTCTCGAGGAGTACTGTGTCTCGAGGAGTACTGTATGTCTCGAGGAGTGCTGTGTGTCTCGAGGAGTGCTGTATGTCTCGAGGAGTGCTGCGTGTCTCGAGGAGTGCTGTCTCGAGGAGTGCTATATGTCTCGAGGAGTACTGTGTGTCTCGAGGAGTGCTGTATGTCTCGAGGAGTGCTGTGTGTCTCGAGGAGTGCTGTATGTCTCGAGGAGTGCTGTATGTCTCGAGGAGTGCTGTATGTCTCGAGGAGTGCTGTGTGTCTCGAGGAGTGCTGTGTGTCTCGAGGAGTGCTGTGTGTCTCGAGGAGTGCTGTGTGTCTCGAGGAGTGCTGTGTGTCTCGAGGAGTGCTGTGTGTCTATAGGAGTGCTGTGTGTCTCGAGGAGTGCTGTGTGTCTCGAGGAGTATTGTATGTCTCGAGGAGTGCTGTATGTCTCGACGAGTGCTGTATGTCTCGACGAGTGCTGTATGTCTCGACGAGTGCTGTATGTCTCGAGGAGTGCTGTATGTCTCGAGGAATCCTGGGTTTCTTGTTGTGTTGTGTGTCTCGGGGTATCCTGAGTTTCTTGTTGTGTTGTGTGTCTTGGGGTATCCTGGGTGTCTTGGGTGTCTATTAGTTGTCTTCTATGTCTTTGGTGTCCTGAATGTATTCGGTGTGCCGTGGGTGCCCTTGGGGTGTCCTAGGCGTCCCTGGTATGAATGTCAGGTGACGGGTCACGCCTGACTGACAAGCAATGGGGCGACCCAAGCGTGTTATGTAAATATTGATACGAGTATAGTGTGCTGCAGCAACAGCAGCAGCAGTAGCAACAGGAAGAAGAGGGAGAAGAGAAAAAGCAGAGGGAGGGAGAAGAGCAAGAAGCTGAAGTTCAGTTGAGGAGAATGAGCTGAGGGAAGCGAAGAATGTAGCAAATAATATTACAGCAGAAACAGTCCCTGGAGGCAGCGCAGATCACACACACATGAGCTACTAAATCTCTGCGATAAACACACCCCAAGTCAGCAGACAGTGGAACCAACAAGACTGGAAAACACACTTGACCTTATCTTCACAAATAATGAGGACCTGGTAAGAGACATAACAATATAAAAAACGATTAATTCCGGTCAAAATCTAATCGAAGTTCAGACTTACAGGCACAGGTCCTGATCAGCAAAATGCACGTAGCTGTGAGGCTGTCTTCACTAAATACAACTTCAACAACAAGCACATCGACTGGGACCAGGTGAACCATGTCTTAATGAAACATGTTGGGAAGATATTTTAAATAACATGGATCCAAACCAGTGTCTTGCCAAGATCAACTTCCTGGCAGCTGAAGTATGTTCATGGTATATTCCCCTAAGAAAGAAGAAGAGAAGTGAACTGGAGAAGGACGCTCCCTATACAGAAGACGACGAAGAATCACTGAGCTCCTCGAGAACGGTAGATTATCTGATTCGCACAAATAAGCCGCACATAGAAGAGAGGAGCTTACGACGACGTTTCGAGGTGCAGGTTATTTGTGTATCGTTCCAATCACGGTATTGTGCCTTTATTATATATATATATATATATATATATATATATATATATATATATATATATATATATATATATATATATATATATATATATATATATATATATATATCAGATACACGGAATGAAGCGCTGACCAGGGAAGTGGAAAGTATCGAACTTAAGTTATAGGACTCTTACAGGATCCAGGAGAGACAGGAGGAGCTAAAAGCGACTAGTGAAATTGAAAGAAATTCAAAATATTTCTTTTCATATGCCAAAAACAAGACAAATACCACATCTAGTATCAGTCCCTCGCTCAGGCAAGATGGGACTTACACAGATGACAACAAAGAAATGAGTGAGAAACTGAAATCCCAGCACGACTCTGTGTTTAGTGAGTCACTAATCAGTCTGAAGATCGACAGTCCAAATTATTTTTTCACGAATGACCCTCAAAACTCCATCATTGTATGCCATATTTCTGACATACCTGGAGGTTACCTGGAGGTTATTCCGGGGATCAGCGCCTCCGCGGCCCGGTAAATGACCAGGCCTCCCGATGGATCAGGGCCTGATCAACTAGGGTGTTACTGCTGGCCGCACGCAGTCCAACGTACGAGCCACAGCCCGGCTGATCCGGCACTGACTTTAGGTATCTGTCCAGCTCTCTCTTGAAGGCAGCCAGGGGTTTATTGGCAATTCCCCTAATGCTTGATGGGAGGCTGTTGAACAGTCTTGGGCCCCGGACACTTATGATGTTTTCCCTTAGTGTACCAATGGCGCCCCTACTTTTTATTGGGGGCATTTTGCATCGCCTGCCCAGTCTTTTACTTTCGTAGGGAGTTATTTCTGTGTGCAGATTTGGGACCATTCCTTCCAAGATTTTCCAAGTGTAGATTATGATATATCTCTCCCTCCTGCGTTCCAACGAGTACAAGTCGAGTGCTTCCAAGCGTTCCCAGTAGTTAAGGGTACATTACCCTGACTCTGGTAGACTTTGAGAAAGCCATTGACAACGTGCCCATGCACTCAGTCCCAGGCCCAGACTCGTGGGACTCTGTGTTCATTAAGAACTGCAAGAAACCCCTTTCGTATGCCCTAAGTATACTGTGAAGAAGGAGCTTAGACATGGTTGAATTTCCAGTCACTAAAAACAATAGATATATCCCCACTCCATAAAGCTGGCAGCAAACCATTAACTAAGAACTATAGAGCAATAGCTGTAACGTCTCACATCATAAAAATCTTTGAAAAAGTGCTACGAAGCACGATTGCAAACCGCTTGGATTCCCAAAAACTGCACAGTCCAGGGCAACATGGGTTCAGAGCAGGTCGCTCCTGCCTCTCGCAACTACTGGATCACTATGATATGGTCTGCGATGCACTGGAAGAAAAACAGAATGCAGATGTAATATTCACAGACTTTGCAAAAGCATTTGACAAATATGATCATGGCATAATAGCGCATAAAATACGTGCTAAAGGAATAACTGGCAAAGTGCGGGGAGATGGGTCTTTAACTTTCTAATCAATCAGACACAAAGAGTAGTGGTCAACAGAGTTAATTCGGAGGCTGCCATAGTGAAAAGCTCTGTTGCACAAGGCACAATACTCCCCTCCTGTTCCTCATCCTCATATCAGACATGCACTAAGTTGTAATCCACAGCAACGTGTCATTCTTTGCAGAAGATACCAGGATGTGCATGAAACTGTCTATTGAGGACGCGGTTAACCTCCAAGAAGATATAAACCAAGTTTTCCAATTGGAAACGGAAAACTTGATGTTCAATAAAGACAGATTCCAACTACTCCGTTATGGAAAACTGGAGGAGATAATAACTAGAACTGAGCATACTACAAACTGATCATACAATATAGCGGAAAAATAATGTGAGGGACCTGGGAGTGGTAATGTCTGAGGATCTCACTTTCAAGGATCACAATAGTGCCACGATTACTCCTGCAAATAAAATGATAGGATGGGTAATGAGAACGTTCAGAAAAAGAGGTGCCAAACTAATGATGGTCCTTTTCAAATCACTTGTTTTCTCTAGGCTGGAATAATGCTGTACATTAGCATCTCCATTCAAAGCAGGTGAAATTGCAGATCTAGAGTGTGTCCACTGTACAGAGAACCTTTACTGCACTTATAAGTTCTATTAAACACCTTAGCTACTGGGAACGCTAGGAAGCACTTGGCTTGTATTCGTTGGAACTCAGGCGAGAGATATATATCATAATCTACACTTGGAAAATCCTAGAAGGAATGGTACCAAATCTGCACACAGAAATAATTCACTACTAAAGCAATAGACTGGGCAGGCGATGCAAAATGCCCCCAATGAAAAGTAGGGACGCCATTGGTACACTAAGAGAAAACACCATATGTGTCAGACTGCTCAACAGCCTCCCACCAGGCATAAGCGGAATTAGCAATAGGCCCCTGGCTGACTCCAAGAGGGAGTTGGACAGATACTTAAAGTTGGTGCCGGATCAGCCGGGCTGTGGTTCGTACATTGGACTACGTGCGGCCAGCAGTAACAGCCTGGTTGATGAGGACCTGATCCACCGGGAGGCCTGGTTCTAGAGCGAGCCCCGGGGACATTGATCCCCTGAATACCCTGCAGGTAGACTTGAGGTAGGTAGGAGGATGAACACGAGGTTAGGGAGGAGCAGCAGAAGCAGAAAGAGCATAAGACGTTGAGAGGTAAAAAAAATATGAAACAGTATTAAGGTTAATGGCACAGGAAGTATGCTCTAGACACCTAGCATTCAGAAACAAAAAATGCAAGTTAGAAAGAGAGAGGCGCTCCATCTGCCGGCGGAGATGGAGAATCACTGAACCTCTCAAAGGCTGCAGATTTTTTTGAGGAACGAAAAGTAGCACTGGTTAGAGAAATGGAAAACATTGAGCTTAAACTTAATTTATGAAAAACAGAGAGAGAGAGAGAGAGTAGTCAAGAGAAGGCAGACCTCTTTGCTGAACACTTTGCTACCAAAATGCAAGTTCCTGATCCAGCAAGGGACCCTCCTTGGCTAGCTGCAAGAACTGTGTCAAAACTGTCAATGGTGACAATAAGGCAGGAGGAGGTGCATTTCCTTCTTAAATCGCTTGACCAAGAAAAGGCTGTGGGCCCAGGCAAGTTGAGCCCAAGATTGCTGAGAGATGTGCAGACCAGCTAGCAGCACCTCTACTCGCATCTTTCAGCACTGCCTAGTACAGTGTAAGTGGCCCTCTCTGTGGAAAGAGGCAAATGTAGTCCCTGTTCACAAAAGGAAGAACAGAGCAGAAATCAGCAACTACAGACCAGTGTCACCTATCAGTCACTGGTAAGATCCTTGAGACAATAATCTCAAGACAAATGACAGAGTTTTTTGACTACCACTCACTACTTTGTGATCACCAATATAGCTTCAGAAAAGGTTACTCTGCTGCTGATCTGTTGTTAAATCTCTCCACTAAGTGGCACCAGTCACTGGATGAATCCAAAGTCAGCTGTGTGGTAGCAGTGGACATTGCTGGCGCTTTCGACCGGGTGTGGCACCAGAGCCTCTTAGCAAAACTTAAAGCACTGGGAATTGCAGGCTCTACGCTATGTCTCCTCAGTGATTACCTTCATGGTAGATCTCTAAGTGTAGTTCTCAATGGAACTGAATCAGCAAGGCATCCTATTGGGGCAATTGTTCCACAAGGAAGCGTGCTGGGACCATTGTTATGGAATGTCTACTTCAACGACCTTCTTCATCTCATCCCAGAATCACATGCATATGCAGACGACTGTACACTGATATTCACTTATCCAAGAGAAGAAATGCCAGCTGCTCTAAGCTACATCAATCACCAGCTGAGAGCTATATCAGCTTGGGGAAATAGATGACAAGTAACATTTGCACCTGAGAAAGCGCAAATGATGATCGTCTGTAGGCAGTAGTAAGAATGAATGGGAGGGTGTTGGCACCTGGAGAAGAAGTTGATATCCTTGGGGTGAAATTTGACTCCAAACTAACCATGAAGAACCATGTTGTAAATCTTGCAAACAAGGCAGCCAGGAAGCTTACAGCACTTCGCCTTATCTCGCATCTGCTTGACAGTAGGGGTTGCAAGATTATGTACGAGGCACAAGTACGCTCACACCTTGAGTATGCTCCACTTCCTTGGTTTGCCTGCCCCCCCCCCTCTCATCTGCGACTGCTTGACAGAGTAGAGAACAGAGCAAGACGTCTCATCTCTCGCCTGGACCCATCCTGGATAGATCTGTCATTTCAGCAGAACCTTCAACACAGGAGGGATGTGGGTGGCCTTACTGTTATATACAAGGCCAGTATTGTCAAAGTACCACACTTGGATCCACTTCGAGGACAGTGTGAAGCAAGCTTCTATACCACAAGACGGGCAGAAAGCAGCAACTTCACTCTGGCTGTACCCTTCTCCAGAACATCACTCCATCTGAGAT
>NW_027200516.1:0-19828 GCF_038502225.1 Cherax quadricarinatus | reverse complement strand
CTTAGCTCTGGGACTAGTCTTGTTGCAAACCTTTGCACTTTCTCTAGTTTCTTTACGTGCTTGGCTAGGTGTGGGTTCCAAACTGGTGCCGCATTGTGTGTGTGTGTACTCACCTATTTGTACTCACCTATTTGTGGTTGCAGGGGTCGAGTCTTAGCTCCTGGCCCCGCCTCTTCACTGGTTGCTACTGGGTCCTCTCTCTCCCTGCTCCATGAGCTTTATCAAACCTCGTCTTAAAACTATGTATGGTTCCTGCCTCCACTACGTCACTTTCTAGGCTATTCCACTGCCTGACAACTCTATGACTGAAGAAATACTTCCTAACATCCCTTTGACTCATCTGAGTCTTCAACTTCCAATTGTGACCTCTTGTTTCTGTGTCCCCTCCCTGGAACATCCTGTCTTTGTCCACCTTGTCTATTCCGCGCAGTATTTTATATGTCGTTATCATGTCTCCCCTGACCCTCCTGTCCTCCAGTGTCGTCAGGCCGATTTCCCTTAACCTTTCTTCATAGGACATTCCCCTTAGCTCTGGAACTAACCTTGTCGCAAACCTTTGCACTTTCTCTAATTTCTTGACGTGCTTGATCAAGTGCGGGTTCCAAACAGGTGCTGCATACTCCAGTATGGGCCTGACGTACACGGTGTACAGTGTCTTGAACGATTCCTTACTAAGGTATCGGAACGCTGTTCTCAGGTTTGCCAGGCGCCCATATGCTGCAGCAGTTATCTGGTTGATGTGTGCTTCCGGAGACATGCTCGGTGTTATACTCACCCCAAGATCTTTCTCCTTGAGCGAGGTTTGCAGTCTTTGGCCACCTAGCCTATACTCCGTCTGCGGTCTTCTGTGCCCTTCCCCTATCTTCATGACTTTGCATTTGGCGGGGTTAAATTCGAGAAGCCAGTTGCTGGACCAGGTGTCCAGTCTGTCCAGGTCTCTTTGAAGTCCTGCCTGATCCTCATCTGATTTAATTCTCCTCATTAACTTCACATCATCTGCGAACAGGGACACTTCTGAGTCTAACCCTTCCATCATGTCGTTCACATATACCAAAAATAGCACTGGTCCTAGGACCGACCCCTGTGGGACCCCGCTCGTCACAGGTGCCCACTGTGATACCTCATTACGTACCATGACTCGTTGTTGCCTCCCTGTCAGGTATTCTCTGATCCATTGCAGTGCCCTTCCTGTTATATGCGCCTGATCCTCTAGCTTCTGCACTAATCTCTTGTGAGGAACTGTGTCAAAGGCCTTCTTGCAGTCCAAGAAGATGCAATCAACCCACCCCTCTCTCTCGTGTCTTACTTCTGTTACTTTATCATAAAACTCCAGAAGGTTTGTGACACAGGATTTGCCTTCCATGAATCCGTGCTGGTTGGCGTTTATACTCTTGTTCCGTTCCAGGTGCTCCACCACTCTCCTCCTGATAATCTTCTCCATAACTTTGCATACTATACACGTCAGTGACACAGGTCTATAGTTTAGTGCCTCTTTTCTGTCTCCTTTTTTAAAAATGGGAACTACATTTGCCGTCTTCCATACCTCAGGTAGTTGCCCAGTTTCCAGGGATGTGTTGAAGATTGTGGTAAGTGGCACACACAGCATATCCGCTCCCTCTCTAAGGACCCACGGGGAGATGTTGTCCGGTCCCATTGCCTTTGAGGTATCGATGTCCCTTAGCAGCTTCTTCACCTCCTCCTCATTTGTATTTATGTCATCCAACACTTGTTGGTATATTCCTTGCTGGTGTCCCCATCTGGTCTGTCCCCCCAGAGGCCTTCCTGTCTCCACTGTAAATACTTCCTTAAATCTCATGTTGAGCTCCTCACATACCTCTTGATCGTTTCTTGTGAGTTCTCCACCTTCTTTCCTCAGCCTTATCACCTGGTCTTTGACTGTTGTCTTCCTCCTAATGTGGCTATACAGCAGTTTCGGGTCAGACTTGACTTTCGATGCTATGTCGTTTTCGTACTGTCGCTGGGCCTCCCTCCTTATCTGTGCATACTCGTTTCTGGCTCTTCTACTAATCTCCTTATTTTCCTGGGTCCTTTGCCTCCTGTACCTTTTCCATTCTCTGGTGCACTTAGTTTTTGCCTCCCTACACCTTCGGGTAAACCAAGGACTCGCTTTGGTCTTCCTATTATTTCTATTTCCCTTGGGAACAAACCTTTCCTCTGCCTCCTTGCACTTTGTTGCTACATATTCCATCATCTCGTTTACTGATTTTCCTACCAGTTCTCTGTCCCACTGAACCTCCTGCAGGAAGTTCCTCATACCTGTGTAGTCCCCCCTTTTATAGTTTGGCTTTTCCCATTCAATTCCTGTTACCTTCTCCACTTGTAACTCTACTATATAATCAAAACTCAGAACCACGTGATCGCTAGCTCCAAGGGGCCTCTCGTAAGTGATGTCCTCAATGTCTGAACTGCTCAGGGTGAACACAAGATCCAGTCTTGCTGGCTCATCCTCCCCTCTCTCTCTGGTAGTGTCCCTGACATGTTGATGCATGAGGTTTTCAAGTACCACATCCATCATCTTGGCTCTCCATGTTTCGGGACCCCCATGTGGCTCCAGGTTTTCCCAGTCGATCTCCCTGTGGTTGAAATCGCCCATTACCAGTAACTTTGCTCTGCTCGAGTGAGCTCTTCTTGCCACCTCAGCCAGTGTGTCCACCATCGCTCTGTTGTTTTCTTCGTACTCCTCTCTTGGCCTCCTGCAGTTCTGTGGTGGGTTATACATCACTCCAATGACTACTTTATGTTCTCCAGACTGAATTGTACCTACTATGTAGTCCCTTTCTCCAATCATGTCCATGCCTTCCATTTCCTCAAATCCCCATCGGTTTTTTATGAGCAGTGCAACCCCTCCTCCCCCTCTACTCCTTCTATCTTTCCTCAGGATCTGATATCCCGGTGGGAAGATTGCATCTGTTATTGTCTCAGCGAGTTTCGTTTCTGTGACTGCTATGATGTCTGGGGATTTCTCGCTGATTCTTTCGTGCCACTCCTCATATTTATTCGTTATTCCGTCCGCGTTTGTGTACCAAACCTTCAGCTTCTTTTCTATCACTGTGGTCCTGGGAGAATATTGGGGTTGGGGGAGTGAGAGCCTTGGTGGGGGCCTATGGGGGGCTGTGGTGTGGGTGAGGTTTGTGTTGAGGGGGATGGGGTGAGAATGCCCATAGTGGGCAGCTGTAGGGGTAAGGTTTGTGATGTGGGGGTTGGTGGCAGAGGGAACAGTGTGTGGGTTGTGGTTTAAATTGCTCAGTTGACTTGGGATTGTTGCGGTTGGAGTCCTTCTGCGGGAGTTTCTGCGGGGTGTGTTTGCCCTTCCTCCTGTGTCTGGATCCTGCTCATCTTCATCATTGCTTCTCGTTCCTCCTTGCGCCTCTGTATCCTCTCTTTCAGTGTAGTCCTTTCTTCTTGTGTTCTGTCGCGATTGAGGTACACTACTTCAGTCGTGTTTTCTCTTGCAGGATCCTGGTTCGAGCTGATTCTTCTTGAAAATTACTTTGACAGGCCGTTTCCTTCTTCTCGCAAACCACCCAATTCTCCGAAAATTTGTCACCTGGGTCATATCGCCCTCATCTATTGTTTTCATGATGCCTTCAGTCATTTTTTCCTCCTCCTGTTTTATTTCTTTGAAGTTGTCCCCTTTGGCTTCTTGGAGCCCGTAGACAAAAACTGACCTCTCGCTTTCCTCCTCCCAATGAGTCTTCATTTGCATCCTCTGAGGTGTTTTAGTTCCTTCCATTGAAATGTTCTTGCCTTCAATCCCTGCCCTTTCTGAAACGTCTATGCTCAGTGAGCTGTCTTTCATGATCAGCTGTTCCTTGCTACTGCAGTTGGCTGTTAGAGTCTCTGCACATAACATACCTTCATTGTCTTCAGACCTGTCATTTGATCTCAGTGTCCTCCTCATCTTTTCCCTGGCCCCACATGGGTTTGACAGGGCCTTCGCATACGGCATATCTACTTTGTTTCTTACCATCCCCTTGTATGTGCCTGACATAGAATTTCCTGATGTCGAGTCTGAATTGTCATTTGACTCTCTAATCTGTTTTAGGTTTTTAGTTTCTCTTCTAAGCACTGTATCCTAGCTTCTGCTGCTAAGACTTGTAACTCCCACTTCCTGCACTCTCCTCCATTATCTTGCCAAGCCCTTCTATCTTCTTTCCCCACTCTTCCTCCCTTTTATGGAGCTCTAACTCCCAATCTTCCTCCCTGGTTCGTCCACCTGATCTCTGGTTTTCCGCCCTTTAGGGCCACCCATTTCTTTTTTTTTTTCTAACCACAGAAAGAAGCTTATGTATTTTACCACAGAGAGAAGTTTGTGTCTTAAGGGTGTGTGTGGGAGGGGAGGGACAAGGCTAGAGGAGAGAGAGAGGATCAGCTGTGTGAAGGAGTGGGTGTGTGTACTCACCTAGTTGTCGTTTCAGGGGTCGAGACTCAGCTCCTGGCCCCGAGTGTGTGTGTGTGTGTGTGTGTGTGTGTGTGTGTGTGTGTGTGTGTGTGTGTGTGTGTGTGTGTGTGTGTGTCTGTGTGTCTGTGTGTGTGTGTGAGAGAGAGCACGTCAGTTGTTTATGTGTCCCAGAAATACACCTCACCTCTATGTATCCATAATACTAATAAAATACCATTAATACTAAGAGTAATTCTAATAATTATAATACTAGTGTGTGTTAAAGAGTCTTTCTTTCGCCCAGTTGTGTACTGCCTTTTACTACATGTGTACCCAATACTTGCTTCTCAGATTGTACTGTCTTTGTGTCTTAAAACCTCATCTCTTAAAACTGTTGTCAGGGCTGTAGTCCTATTGGCCCCAACTTACTCCTCCTGCCTATTCCTTGCTCCTACAAATTTTATCTTCCTACTACTGCTAGGTGTTGTGTGTATGATAATCACTCTGGAGCAGGGTATGTGACAGCCAGCTACCAGTGATCGTAGGGCCGGCTCTACCACTCAAAACTTCCCCCCAACCACAAACAGGTAGGTGATTTATTTGTACGTTACAACTCAGAGGGGACGTCCATCCAGATGCCTGTTGTACGATGCTCGCTGTACGATGCTCGCTGTACGATGACTCGTGCTCCTGGCCCTTCCGCCTCTGTCCTCCTCAATTATTCTATTCTCACTGCCCGTTTGAGTCCTCATTTACCACACTTATCACTTGTATATTGCTACTTTTATAATTTACACTTCACTTTTGGTAAGTACACTTCTTATTTGTATTACACCCAACCTGTTATGGCGGCTCTACTTCCCCAGGCCTACTGCTGCCACCTTCTCTGATTATATATATTTATATATATGTATGTATATATATATGCTGAAGAAATACTTCCTAGCATCCCTGTGATTCATCTGTGTCTTCAACTTCCAACTGTGTCCCCTTGTTACTGTGTCCAATCTCTGGAACATCCTGTCTTTGTCCACCTTGTCAATTCCTCTCAGTATTTTGTATGTCGTTATCATGTCCCCCCTATCTCTCCTGTCCTCCAGTGTCGTCAGGTTGATTTCTCTTAACCTCTCCTCTTAGCTCTGGGACTAGTCTTGTTGCAAACCTTTGCACTTTCTCTAGTTTCTTTACGTGCTTGGCTAGGTGTACAGGGTCCTGAACGATTCCTTATTAAGAGGTCGGAATGCTGTTCTGAGGTTTGCTAGGCGCCCATATGCTGCAGCCGTTATTTGGTTGATGTGTGCCTCAGGAGATGTGCCTGGTGTTATACTTACCCCAAGATCTTTTTCCTTGAGTGAGGTTTGTAGTCTCTGGCCCCCTAGACTGTACTCTGTCTGTGGTCTTCTTTGCCCTTCCCCAATCTTCATGACTTTGCACTTGGTGGGATTGAACTCCAGGATCCAATTGCTGGACCAGGTCTGCAGCCTGTCCAGATCCCTTTGTAATTCTGCCTTGTCTTCTATCGAGTGAATTCTTCTCATCAACTTCACGTCATCTGCAAACAGGGACACCTCGGAGTCTATTCCTTCCGTCACGTCGTTCACAAATACCAGAAACAGCACTGGTCATAGGACTGACCCCTGTGGGACCCCACTGGTCACAGGTGCCCACTCTGACACTTCGCCACGTACCATGACTCGCTGCTGTCTTCCTGACAAGTATTCCCTGATCCATTGTAGTGCCTTCCATGTTTTCCCTGCTTGGCCCTCCAGTTTTTGCACTAATCTCTTGTGTGGAACTGGGTCAAATGCCTTCTTGCAGTTCAAGAATATGCAATCCACCCACCCCTCCCTCTCTTGTCTTACTGCTGTCACCATGTCATAGAGCTCCAGTAGTGTTGAGAAATGGTTTAACAGCTAAGTTTATAGTTTAAATATAGTGAAACTTAACTTAGAAAGATAGCTCTCATCCTCACAGCCGCCCCTGCAGACAAGGTCTTGAGTAGCTGTCTTGATCATTTTTCAATGGGCTGAAATAAATTATATTATGTAAACAATAAATTACCCCTAGGGGTGTTATGTCAGCATATTTCATTCACTGATGGCTGACTTATGTACTTGTGTAGACTCAAAAGTCTGCACATCACTGCCGACTATAGGTTGATTTCATACTCCTTGCGACACAAGAACTGCGCAGTCCCCCGTACTACAAGAAATAAGTAACCCATCTTGCTCTTGTAGCGTGAGCTATGGTGTTCTTCACACCTTCGACAGGTATCGGTGACTTGATAGAAGCTGAAGTGTCCTTGGATGTCCACGTCTTCCATAGTCTAGGAATACGCACACTGGTACACTATGTTCCACAAGATTTGTCTTTATTGTTCACATTCTTATCACTGAAGAAGCTGATCACACTTCTCTGTAAGCGTTTATTGTGTTTTGTGAGACACTTTATTCACACTAACGCACAGATCAGTGTTCTTTGTTGGTTATCCTGGCGTCAGTGTGACTCTCAATAGAGTCAAAAGTAATCTGAAGACGCCACAGCCTTGTACGTCACTGCCCCTAGCACATAAAGGAAAAGCTGACCTAGTGCTTTTGCTTCCTTGCCATTTCCTCCATGAAGCAAAGCAGAATGCTTGATTCTTGCTGTCTTAAGCACAGACAACAATGTACACTATCTTTACAATGGTAATAAAGTGGGAGCAGGATTTTCCTTAATTATCCTGCTAAGGTAAGAGATGGACTGTCTGTTATTAAAACGCTGCACCCAGTTCCTCACTGAACGCTCACACACACCAACATTCTCCACTATTTCTTTCGTCTTGTACCCAGCTTTGTGAAGCCCTATGATTTGAGCTATAGTTTCAGGTGTTAAAGACTTTCTTTTACCAATAATCAAACTTGTTTAGCCCCAAAATCAAAGCGAACACCGGACAAAAGAAGGGGTAGATGAAAGACAAAAGTGTATTATTTCCTCTCACCATGGAAGCCACGTGAGCACTGTGGAGTCACTGTCTAGTGTGGCGGCAGGCCGTGATGTCATGTTAAAAGCTCTCCTGTATGGTAGGTCTTCGATTTTCGTTACGGCATTATGCCGGGATACTCACCCGGCATAATGCCGTGACTGACTCTGTGTAATAGACGGTGATGGAAAATAAACAAATCGTAAGATTACCTGTACAGTGATTTACAGGAACTGAATATTCGCTTCAAAAATACCATAAAAACTACGAAAATCAAATAAAATTTAAGCTTAGGTGTCTGCAAAAACGATTAATTTTTTAACGAAAATGATAAAAGTTTGAAATATGTTATATAAATTACATTAAAATGCCAAACGTCTCATATTGAGTTTGCTGAGGCTCATACCACTTTATTTTATCTTAAGAAGGTGAAAGTTATATTAATTATGAATAGCAAGTAATTTATATTTTATAATTACATTTTGCTAAATTTTCTGTCAGTCTCAAACATAAACTAAATTAATATAACAAGTACGTATACCTGGAATATACCTGGAGAGGGTTTCGGGGATCAACGCCCTCGCAGCCCGGTCTGTGACCAGGCCTCATGGTGGATCAGGGCCAGATCAATCAGTCTGTTACTGTTGGCCGAACGCAAACCTACGTACGAAACACGGCCATGCTAGTCAGGTACTGACTTTAGGTGCATATTGGTTATTATGAGGTTGTATTGAATAAACTCGCTTCACACCGAGATTGTCCGGGTTCGATTCCCGGCGAGGGTATAACAATCAGTTCTAATATAAATCCGACCTGAAGTGTTTTCTTGCAATAGTACCCACAGACATAATAATAGTACCCACAGACATAATAATAGTACCCACAGACATAATAATAGTACCCACAGACATAATAATAGTTTACCTGGAGTTTACCTGGAGAGAGTTTCGGGGGTCAACGCCCCCGCGGCCCGGTCTGTGACCAGGCCTCCTGGTGGATCAGCGCCTGATCAACCAGGCTGTTGCTGCTGGCTGCACGCAAACCAACGTACGAGCCACAGCCCGGCTGATCAGGAACCGACTTTAGGTGCTTGTCCAGTGCCAGCTTGAAGACTGCCAGGGGTCTGTTGGTAATCGCCCTTATGTGTGCTGGGAGGCAGTTGAACAGTCTCGGGCCCCTGACACTTATTGTATGGTCTCTTAACGTGCTAGTGACACCCCTGCTTTTCATTGGGGGGATGGTGCATCGTCTGCCAAGTCTTTTGCTTTCGTAGTCAGTGATTTTCGTGTGCAAGTTCGGTACTAGTCCCTCTAGGATTTTCCAGGTGTATATAATCATGTATCTCTCCCTCCTGCGTTCCAGGGAATACAGGTTTAGAAACCTCAAGCGCTCCCAGACATAATAATAGTACCCACAGACATAATAATAGTACCCACATACATAATAATAGTACCCACAGACATAATAATAGTACCCACAGACATAATAATAGTACCCACAGACATAATAATAGTACCCACAGACATAATAATAGTACCCACAGACATAATAATAGTACCCACAGACATAATAATAGTACCCACAGACATAATAATAGTACCCACAGACATAATAATAGTACCCACAGACATAATAATAGTACTCACAGACATAATAATAGTACCCACAGACATAGTAATAGTGCCCACAGACATTATAATAGTACTCACAGACATAATAATAGTACCCACAGACATAATAATAGTGCCCACAGACATAATAATAGTACCCACAGACATAATAATAGTACCCACAGACATAATAATAGTACCCACAGACATAATAATAGTACCCACAGACATAATAATAGTACCCACAGACATAATAATAGTACTCACAGACATAATAATAGTACCCACAGACATAATAATAGTACCCACAGACATAATAATAGTACCCACAGACATAATAATAGTACCCACAGACATAATAATAGTACTCACAGACATAATAGTACCCACAGACATAATAATAGTACCCACAGACATAATAATAGTACCCACAGACATAATAATAGTACCCACAGACATAATAATAGTGCCCACAGACATAATAATAGTACCCACAGACATAATAATAGTACCCACAGACATAATAATAGTACCCACAGACATAATAATAGTACCCACAGACATAATAATAGTACCCACAGACATAATAATAGTACCCACAGACATAATAATAGTACCCACAGACATAATAATAGTACCCACAGACATAATAATAGTACCCACAGACATAATAATAGTACCCACAGACATAATAATAGTACCCACAGACATAATAATAGTACCCACAGACATAATAATAGTACCCACAGACATAATAATAGTACCCACAGACATAATAATAGTACCCACAGACATAATAATAGTACTCACAGACATAATAATAGTACCCACAGACATAATAATAGTACCCACAGACATAATAATAGTACCCACAGACACAATAATAGTACCCACAGACATAATAATAGTACCCACAGACATAATAATAGTACCCACAGACATAATAATAGTACCCACAGACATAATAATAGTACCCACAGACATAATAATAGTACCCACAGACATAATAATAGTACCCACAGACATAATAATAGTACCCACAGACATAATAATAGAACCCACAGACATAATAATAGTACCCACAGACATAATAATAGTACCCACAGACATAATAATAGTACCCACAGACATAATAATAGTACTCACAGACATAATAATAGTACCCACAGACATAATAATATTGCCCACAGACATAATAATAGTACTCACAGACATAATAATAGTACCCACAGACATAATAATAGTGCCCACAGACATAATAATAGTACCCACAGACATAATAATAGTACCCACAGACATAATAATAGTACCCACAGACATAATAATAGTACCCACAGACATAATAATAGTACCCACAGACATAATAATAGTACTCACAGACATAATAATAGTACCCACAGACATAATAATAGTACCCACAGACATAATAATAGTACCCACAGACATAATAATAGTACCCACAGACATAATAATAGTACCCACAGACATAATAATAGTACCCACAGACATAATAATAGTACCCACAGACATAATAATAGTACCCACAGACATAATAATAGTGCCCACAGACATAATAATAGTGCCCACAGACATAATAATAGTACCCACAGACATAATAATAGTACCCACAGACATAATAATAGTACCCACAGACATAATAATAGTACCCACAGACATAATAATAGTACCCACAGACATAATAATAGTACCCACAGACATAATAATAGAACCCACAGACATAATAATAGTACCCACAGACATAATAATAGTACCCACAGACATAATAATAGTACCCACAGACATAATAATAGTACTCACAGACATAATAATAGTACCCACAGACATAATAATATTGCCCACAGACATAATAATAATACTCACAGACATAATAATAGTACCCACAGACATAATAATAGTGCCCACAGACATAATAATAGTACCCACAGACATAATAATAGTACCCACAGACATAATAATAGTACCCACAGACATAATAATAGTACCCAAAGACATAATAATAGTACCCACAGACATAATAATAGTACTCACAGACATAATAATAGTACCCACAGACATAATAATAGTACCCACAGACATAATAATAGTACCCACAGACATAATAATAGTACCCACAGACATAATAATAGTACCCACAGACATAATAATAGTACCCACAGACATAATAATAGTACCCACAGACATAATAATAGTACCCACAGACATAATAATAGTGCCCACAGACATAATAATAGTGCCCACAGACATAATAATAGTACCCACAGACATAATAATAGTACCCACAGACATAATAATAGTACCCACAGACATAATAATAGTACCCACAGACATAATAATAGTACCCACAGACATAATAATAGTACCCACAGACATAATAATAGTACCCAAAGACATAATAATAGTACCCACAGACATAATAATAGTACTCACAGACATAATAATAGTACCCACAGACATAATAATAGTACCCACAGACATAATAATAGTACCCACAGACATAATAATAGTACCCACAGACATAATAATAGTACCCACAGACATAATAATAGTGCCCACAGACATAATAATAGTACCCACAGACATAATAATAGTACCCACAGACATAATAATAGTACCCACAGACATAATAATAGTACCCACAGACATAATAATAGTACCCACAGACATAATAATAGTACTCACAGACATAATAATAGTACCCACAGACATAATAATAGTACCCACAGACATAATAATAGTACCCACAGACATAATAATAGTACCCACAGACATAATAATAGTACCCACAGACATAATAATAGTGCCCACAGACATAATAATAGTACCCACAGACATAATAATAGTACCCACAGACATAATAATAGTACCCACAGACATAATAATAGTACCCACAGACATAATAATAGTACCCACAGACATTATAATAGTACCCACAGACATAATAATAGTACCCACAGACATAATAGTAGTACCCACAGACATAATAATAGTACCCACAGACATAATAATAGTACCCACAGACATAATAATAGTACCCACAGACATAATAATAGTACCCACAGACATAATAATAGTACCCACAGACATAATAATAGTACCCACAGACATAATAATAGTACCCACAGACATAATAATAGTACCCACAGACATAATAATAGTACCCACAGACATAATAATAGTACTCACAGACATAATAATAGTACCCACATAGATAATAATAGTACCCACAGACATAATAATAGTACCCACAGACATAATAATAGTACCCATAGACATAATAATAGTACCCACAGACATAATAATAGTACCCACAGACATAATAATAGTACCCACAGACATAATAATAGTACCCACAGACATAATAATAGTACCCACAGACATAATAATAGTGCCCACAGACATAATAATAGTACCCACAGACATAATAGTACCCACAGACATAATAATAGTACCCACAGACATAATAATAGTGCCCACAGACATAATAATAGTACCCACAGACATAATAATAGTACCCACAGACATAGTAATAGTATCCACAGACATAATAATAGTACCCACAGACATAATAATAGTACCCACAGACATAATAATAGTACCCACAGACATAATAATAGTACCCACAGACATAATAATAGTACCCACAGACATAATAATAGTGCCCACAGACATAATAATAGTACCCACAGACATAATAATAGTACCCACAGACATAATAATAGTACCCACAGACATAATAATAGTACCCACAGACATAATAATAGTACCCACAGACATAATAATAGTACCCACAGACATAATAATAGTGCCCACAGACATAATAATAGTACCCACAGACATAATAATAGTACCCACAGACATAATAATAGTACCCACAGACATAATAATAGTACCCACAGACATAATAATAGTACCCACAGACATAATAATAGTACCCACAGACATAATAATAGTACCCACAGACATAATAATAGTACCCACAGACATAATAATAGTGCCCACAGACATAATAATAGTACCCACAGACATAATAATAGTACCCACAGACATAATAATAGTACCCACAGACATAATAATAGTACCCACTGACATAATAATAGTACCCACAGACATAATAATAGTACCCACAGACATAATAATAGTGCCCACAGACATAATAATAGTACCCACAGACATAATAATAGTACCCACAGACATAATAATAGTACCCACAGACATAATAATAGTACCCACTGACATAATAATAGTACCCACAGACATAATAATAGTACCCACAGACATAATAATAGTACCCACAGACATAATAATAGTACCCACAGACATAATAATAGTACCCACTGACATAATAATAGTACTCACAGACATAATAATAGTACCCACAGACATAATAATAGTACCCACTGACATAATAATAGTACCCACAGACATAATAATAGTACCCACAGACATAATAATAGTACCCACTGACATAATAATAGTACCCACAGACATAATAATAGTACCCACAGACATAATAATAGGCGCATAAATCTCTATGACATTCTGCGTGTCAGGTTATATCTCTAAAAATATTCAAGTTACATAAAAGGGCCCAAAATCTGAAACTCACTGCCAGAAATCTGCGGAACCACTGACTCACTTAGCATTTTCAAATTATCGTTAAAAAACACTTAATCTCCTTAACCTATCACAGCACATTATAAATACATATGTGAAAATTATACATGCATTTGCTTAATATCTTGAACATAGGTAAAATGTATAATCAATATGTCTTATACCACTCAATACCTGTAAACCTCTCAAAGGTTATTCAATCTATTGTGTCTGACTTAAGTTGATAGTCAGAACAGTAATTCCTTTCCATCAAACTCATTAAAGTCATGTAGCATGAAGTAATAGAATATTCAATTCTCTTAAATAAATGAAACTCCTAAATTTAAAATTGCACTCACCTAAGTGACCATATGTACAAAATTTCTCATAGTGTTATTGTCTGATTAGTTTCAAGTTAGTTTTAAGTTTTCCCGAAATGCTCTGCTTATAAAGGGGCTTTGCCAGGTATACCCAATTCATACTATATTAAGGAAGAAACTATAAAATAACGGCACAAGTTCTGTAGACTGGTTTAATTCCTACCTGAGCAACAGGAAACAAATTGTCAAGATCAACAACACTGTGGGAATTAATTACCTGCTTGAACCTCATTATATTCAACCAGTAATTAATGAAAGCAACAAAGATCACTATTTCTAACAAATTGCTACAACTCTGAGGAAGTAGGAATATTTTGAGATACCCTAGGTTACCGAGAGAATGTCTCCCATCGATACCCACTACCCTCATTCAACCACACAAGTTACTCTGGACCTTTATTAACTTCAAATTTAATAAACACAGCCAGTACATCTGGTAATAATATTTACATAAATTATGTGGACTGTATAATGTTATATTGAAAGAAAGAATGAATATATGTATTTATACATCATATGAATAAATATTTATATGTTACCAACACTCACCAAAATTGTCTGAAGATTGCTTAGTGCAGCTAGATCACCCAGAACCCCTGCCTATGTATGAGGAAACTAGCCGGCCAGAAGTTCAACATATGAAATGCAGTATACTTATCTGTGGATGTGGATGGCTCCTTATTATCCCCCTTTAATAATATCTAATTTATATGTCCTGCCAAGTCGTTGGTTTCTCATATTCTGCAGGACTGTAACTCCGATTATTCTTGCTCCTAATGGGAGGTTTAAACCACATTTAACATCCAGAGCCACTCAATAATACCAGCAAATTTCACTGTTATCTTGTTCCTACAATTCCAATATGGCGACATTTTCCCCACTCGACCCCACTTGAATTGCTGGTTCCCTTTTTAATTTTTAAATTAATTTTAACGAACAACAAAGTATTTCATTAAATTATATGCTAAAATGCACTATAATTCGGAAAATGTACAATATTTTCCACACTGTGGCCGGGCGAAGTTTGTTGCTAAACGACTTAAATTGCTTCTTCCTCTATGAGACGATTCCAGCCAGCTCTAGCTTGAGTGGCTGTTCCTTTTTGCATCACTTGGTCAGTGCTATCTTCAATGTCACTCCTGTTACTTTCCCTTACATTTTCATTTACATTTGATTGAATGCCATTTAATTCCAAGGGAATCACTTTACTAATCATATGCAAACTTTCCTGACTACGACACAACACTTTGTCATTCCTGACAACACCTTGTGCATCTGGGTATAATGTTATTACCTTGCCCGGAGGCCACAATGCTAGGTGTTGTTCAATATCAATTAACACAACATCACCTGGTTAAATGTTTTGTCAATTTACTGCCTCTGTCACACCATAAAAGTGTTCACGTAGTGTAAAAAGATATTCTTTACGCCACACATTGGACCAATGATTAATTACTTCATGTAACATCTTGAATTTATCACCCAACACCCCTGCATCATTGTAATCTTCATCACTTTCTTCAGGACTATCTCTAGAGATAAAGGCAGCTTCCAATTTCCGTCCACATATTAGGTGAGAAGGTGTTAATACGTCTGCGTCGGGTGTATTACTCATGTATGAGAGAGGGTGATTATTTATCTGATTCTCCGCCACCACCAACACTGCACGGAATTCCTCCGTATTAATTCTTTTCCTGTGTAGCACTTTACGGAGACACCTCTTCACTGTGCCTAACAATCTTTCATACAGCCCCCTGTGCCAAAGGGCTCTGGGAGTAATAAACTTCCAGGCACACCCTCGATGGGTTAACAGAGATTGTACATCATTAAAAACATAAGAACATATGAATGGAGGAACTGCAGAAGCCCTGCTGGCCCATACGAGACAGGTCCTTATCAAAATTACCTCTACCCAAAGCAACTCAACAATTAACTCCCGTACCCAATGACACCAATCAAACCCAACCCCTCCCACTCATATATTTGTCCAATCTCTTCTTAAAGCTACCCAAAGTACTAGCCTCTATCACCCTACTGGGAAGATTGTTCCACGCATCCACAACTCTGTTAGAAAACCAGTACTTTCATATGTCCTTTCTAAATCTAAATTTATCCAACTTAAATTCATTATTTCTGGTTCTTACCTGGTTCAACACCCTCAGTACTTTATTAATATCTCCTTTGTTTATGCCTGTCATCCAATTATACACTTCAGTGATACCTCCCCTCAGTCTACGTCTCTCCAGAGAGTGGAGATTAATGGCTTTAAGTCTGTCTTCATATGGGAGATTCATTACACAGTAAATCATTTTAGTCATTCTTCTCTGTATGTTATCTAATGAGTCTATATCCATCCTGTAGTAAGGGGACCAAAACTGAGCAGCATAATCTAACTGAGGCCTCACTAGTGATGTATAGAGCTGTAAAATAACTTTTGGACTTCTGTTACTTATACTTCTTGAGATAAATTCGAGTAATCTGTTAGCTTTGTTGTGCACACTTAGGCACTGCTGTCTTGGCTTCAGGTTTCTGCTTACCATGACTCCCAAGTCTTTTTCACATTCTGTATGATCAATCTCTACTTCACCTAGTTTATAGCTTCGAGGGTTATTTTCATTACCAAGGACTAGTACCTTACACTTATCCACATTGAACTTCATTTGCCGTTTTTCAGACAAAGACATTAATTTGTCCAAATCCTCCTGGAGTTCATTGTTATCCTCCTCAGAATGAATCATAAGGCCTATCTTTGTATCATCAGCAAATTTGCTCATGTCACTCGTAATCCCTTCATCAAGGTCATTAATGTAAATTATGAACAAGAGATGACCTAAAACTGATCCTTGTTGAACGCCACTGGTGACTAATCCCCATTCAGATTTGACCCCATTAATGGAAACTCTCTGCTTCCTATTGGTAACCCATGCCTCTATCCATGCTGGAACTTTACCTCCTATACCATGAGCTGCCACTTTTCTTAAGAATCTCTTGTGAGGTACTCTATCGAAGGCTTTACTAAACTCCAAATAAACAATATCATATTCTTTATCACTGTCAACTGCCTCAAATGTTCTATTGAAGAACGTCAGTAAATTTGTCAGGCAGGAACGACCTCTGGTGAATCCATGCTGAGATTCATTTATCAAGTTATGCTCTTCAAGGTAACTTCTGATGATGTCAGCTATAATTGATTCTAGTAACATGCCCACTATATATGTCAGGCTTATTGGACGGTAATTTGAAGGAACGGACTTATCCCCTGATTTGAATGTAGGAACCACATTAGCCATCTTCCACAACTCTGGCACAACACCAGTAAGGATGGACTCATTAAACACACTCGTTAATGGCTGACTAAGTTCCATCTTGCATTCCTTAAGTATCCTGGAAAACAACTCGTCGGGCCCCGGGGACTTATTTTGTTTTAGTTTGTCTGTTTGATAACCATGTCCCTCGAGAGAGCAATATTAGTCAATTTGAATTCGTCAGGAACTGAATAATTGTTAATTTCTGGAATCTCATTTATGTCTTTCTGTGTAAAAACTGACAAAAAATAGTCATTAAATATGGAACACATTTCCAGTTCATTATCCGTCAGCTGTCCATTCCCAATTTTCAGAGGTCCTACTTTTTCCTTCACCATCGTCCTATACACTTGAAAGAACCCCTTAGGACTTGTCTTTGATTCATTAGCAACTCTAATTTCATTGTCACGTTTAGCCTTTCTAATCCCCTTTTTCACTTCTCTTTTAAGCTGAACATATTGGTCAGTAAGGTTAACCTCTCCTCTTCTGATGCGCCTATATATTTCCCTTTTCTTCCCTAATAGATGCTTCAGCCTCCTGTTAACCCATTTGGGATCGTTATTATTAGGCCTAATTTCTCTCTGGAGAATGCATATACTCTGAGCATGGTGCACATTATTAAGAAAAAAATCGTAAATGGAGAGCCCTTAGTAATCATAAGTATGATCAACGTCAATAAAATCATTAGCTAGATAACCCCAATCAAGATTAGACAGGTGTTCCCTAAGTCCATTATAATCGGCAAATTGAAAATCAGGGATTTTTACCGTATTATCATTATTCTTGTATTCCCAGTTAATGCTAAAAGTGATGGATTTGTGATCACTTGCGCCAAGCTCTTCAGTGATCTCCAGATTATTTGCGAGTGTTTCCTTATTTGACAAGACTAGGTCGAGCAAATTATTACTCCTCGTAGGCTCTGTTACACACTGCTTCTGTTTCCATAAAGTCACTGGACTCTAGATTACCGGTCAAAGAATTCCAGTCAATTTGACTAAAGTTAAAACCACCGACTATCACTACGTTATTGTGTCTAGAAGCCCTAGCAATTTCGTCCCAAAGAAGTCTCCCTCTATCGTGATCCAAGCCTGGAGATCGGTATATTACACCTAGAATTAATTTTCTTGACATTCTACAAACTCTACCCAAACAGATTCTGTTACATAATTTCTGAAATTATCATTACCCAGAGTTACTCCATGACAGTTACTATTAAGATTCTTAATATCAGAGCATAGGTCAATATATCCACACTCATTATTTATCATTTTTAATCCCATACCTCTAACTAATCCTATTTTAAAGTCCTAACAACCTCCTCAACTGAGCTAGCAAGAAAACCCACACCTGCCCTGGATAAGTGAACCCTATCCCTGGCATACATGTCATTTCGGTCACAGAAGTTGTCCCAGTTGTCAGTGAATGGTACTGCATTATCCTTACAGTGTTTGTCCAGCTAACAATTAATACCAATTGCTCTGGACAACCATTCATTTCCAACACCCCTTCTTGGCAAAATGCCACATATAACAGGGCCTCCCCCTTCTTCCTAATTATGTCTATTGCTGTCCTGAACTTTCTAACTAAATCCTCATTTCTTCGCTTGCCTTCATCATTGCCTCCAGCACTGAGGTAGATAATAGGATTGATCGCATTACCATTCATGATGTTGTCAAGCCGGCTAACAATATCCTCCATCCCAGCCCCAGGAAAGCAAACCCTCTGTCTCCTACTCCTGTCCTTCAAGCAGAAGGCCCTATCCATGTACCTAACCTGGCTATCCCCAACAACAACAGTATTCTTACCTTCCTTGGTGTCGTTCGTCTTGACGTTCCCAGTAGTCGACTCACATTCGTCGGGTAGCACGGAGAATGCATTAGATGGTTCCACAACAGTTTCGACAGCAGTCTCTTTCTTCTTCATCGTTTCTACCTTTCCATTCGTCTTCTTGATCGTCAACTTCGTTCCATGCTCTCCAGCCACTGTCCAGGTTCCCTTCTTGATCTGAGGACTCACAACAGGAGGACTACTACGAATCCTCTTATTTTCCTCAGTCAATTACTCTTATTTAATTCCATCAAGTGTTGAGCATCAGCTACAAAATTGGTGGCATTATCTGAAATCATCAATCTCGGACAGGATCTCCTAGCTACAAACTTCCGAAACAGTTGTATGAACTGGTCTGCAGACAAGTCCTGAGCCACTTCTAAATGAACTGCCCTAGTAGAAGTACAAGTGATCAAACATACATACACTTTCAGGGGAACACCATGTGAAGTACCTATTAAAATGATTGGACCACTATAGTCCACACCTGCTACAATAAATGGTTTTACCAATAGTACACGCTCCTTTGGCAATGGTGGATGACCTGGGTACATGTAAAACTGACATCCACAAGGCGACATAATGCACAAGATTTAATAACCCTTTTTACACTTTGCCGTCCTTGTGGAATCCAGAAAGTTTCCCTAATACAATTTAAGGTATCTTGTACCCCACCATGCATTACATTTTTATGAGCATTTAAAACAATCAAAATTGTCAGATGATGA
>NW_027200515.1:0-19866 GCF_038502225.1 Cherax quadricarinatus | reverse complement strand
CAACATGCAGCTAGTACAGTAGTGAGGCAGATAAGTAACCCACCACCTGGGCGGGTGAGGCAGATCAGTAACCCACCACCTGGGCAGGTGAGGCAGATCAGTAACCCACCACCTGGTCAGGTGAAGCAGATCAGTAACCCACCACCTGGTCGGGTGAGGCAGATAAGTAACCCACCACCTGGGCAGGTGAGGCAGATCAGTAACCCACCACCTGGTCAGGTGAAGCAGATCAGTAACCCACCACCTGGTCAGGTGAGGCAGATCAGTAACCCACCACCTGGTCAGGTGAAGCAGATCAGTAACCCACCACCTGGTCAGGTGAGGCAGATCAGTAACCCACCACCTGGTCGGGTGAGGCAGATCAGTAACCCACCACCTGGTCAGGTGAAGCAGATCAGTAACCCACCACCTGGTCAGGTGAGGCAGATCAGTAACCCACCACCTGGTCGGGTGAGGCAGATCAGTAACCCACCACCTGGTCGGGTGAGGCAGATCAGTAACCCACCACCTGGTCGGGTGAGGCAGATCAGTAACCCACCACCTGGGCGGGTGAGGCAGATCAGTAACCCACCACCTGGGCGGGTGAGGCAGATCAGTAACCCACCACCTGGTCAGGTGAGGCAGATAAGTAACCCACCACCTGGGCAGGTGAGGCAGATCAGTAACCCACCACCTGGGCAGGTGAGGCAGATCAGTAACCCACCACCTGGGCAGGTGAGGCAGATCAGTAACCCACCACCTGGTCGGGTGAGGCAGATAAGTAACCCACCACCTGGTCGGGTGAGGCAGATAAGTAACCCACCACCTGGGCAGGTGAGGCAGATCAGTAACCCACCACCTGGTCGGGTGAGGCAGATCAGTAACCCACCACCTGGTCGGGTGAGGCAGATAAGTAACCCACCACCTGGGCAGGTGAGGCAGATCAGTAACCCACCACCTGGTCGGGTGAGGCAGATCAGTAACCCACCACCTGGTCAGGTGAAGCAGATCAGTAACCCACCACCTGGTCGGGTGAGGCAGATAAGTAACCCACCACCTGGTCAGGTGAAGCAGATCAGTAACCCACCACCTGGTCGGGTGAGGCAGATCAGTAACCCACCACCTGGGCAGGTGAGGCAGATCAGTAACCCACCACCTGGTCGGGTGAGGCAGATCAGTAACCCACCACCTGGTCGGGTGAGGCAGATCAGTAACCCACCACCTGGTCGGGTGAGGCAGATCAGTAACCCACCACCTGGTCGGGTGAGGCAGATAAGTAACCCACCACCTGGGCAGGTGAGGCAGATCAGTAACCCACCACCTGGTCGGGTGAGGCAGATCAGTAACCCACCACCTGGTCGGGTGAGGCAGATAAGTAACCCACCACCTGGGCAGGTGAGGCAGATCAGTAACCCACCACCTGGTCGGGTGAGGCAGATCAGTAACCCACCACCTGGTCAGGTGAAGCAGATCAGTAACCCACCACCTGGTCGGGTGAGGCAGATAAGTAACCCACCACCTGGTCAGGTGAAGCAGATCAGTAACCCACCACCTGGTCAAGTGAGGCAGATAAGTAACCCACGACCTGGGCGGGTGAGGCAGATCAGTAACCCACCTCCTGGGCAGGTGAGGCAGATCAGTAACCCACCACCTGGTCGGGTGAGGCAGATCAGTAACCCACCACCTGGGCAGGTGAGGCAGATCAGTAACCCACCACCTGGTCGGGTGAGGCAGATCAGTAACCCACCACCTGGTCGGGTGAGGCAGATCAGTAACCCACCACCTGGTCGGGTGAGGCAGATCAGTAACCCACCACCTGGTCGGGTGAGGCAGATCAGTAACCCACCACCTGGTCGGGTGAGGCAGATCAGTAACCCACCACCTGGTCAGGTGAAGCAGATCAGTAACCCACCACCTGGTCAGGCGAGGCAGATAAGTAACCCACCACCTGGGCGGGTGAGGCAGATCAGTAACCCACCACCTGGGCAGGTGAGGCAGATCAGTAACCCACCACCTGGTCGGGTGAGGCAGATCAGTAACCCACCACCTGGGCAGGTGAGGCAGATCAGTAACCCACCACCTGGGCGGGTGAGGCAGATCAGTAACCCACCACCTGGTCAGGTGAGGCAGATAAGTAACCCACCACCTGGGCGGGTGAGGCAGATCAGTAACCCACCACCTGGGCGGGTGAGGCAGATCAGTAACCCACCACCTGGTCAGGTGAGGCAGATAAGTAACCCACCACCTGGGCGGGTGAGGCAGATCAGTAACCCACCACCTGGGCAGGTGAGGCAGATCAGTAACCCACCACCTGGTCGGGTGAGGCAGATCAGTAACCCACCACCTGGTCGGGTGAGGCAGATAAGTAACCCACCACCTGGTCGGGTGAGGCAGATAAGTAACCCACCACCTGGTCGGGTGAGGCAGATCAGTAACCCACCACCTGGTCGGGTGAGGCAGATCAGTAACCCACCACCTGGTCGGGTGAGGCAGATCAGTAACCCACCACCTGGTCGGGTGAGGCAGATCAGTAACCCACCACCTGGTCGGGTGAGGCAGATCAGTAACCCACCACCTGGTCAGGTGAGGCAGATAAGTAACCCACCACCTGGTCAGGTGAGGCAGATCAGTAACCCACCACCTGGTCAGGTGAGGCAGATCAGTAACCCACCACCTGGTCAGGTGAGGCAGATCAGTAACCCACCACCTGGTCAGGTGAGGCAGATAAGTAACCCACCACCTGGTCAGGTGAGGCAGATCAGTAACCCACCACCTGGTCAGGTGAAGCAGATCAGTAACCCACCACCTGGTCAGGTGAGGCAGATAAGTAACCCACCACCTGGGCGGGTGAGGCAGATCAGTAACCCACCACCTGGGCGGGTGAGGCAGATCAGTAACCCACCACCTGGTCGGGTGAGGCAGATAAGTAACCCACCACCTGGTCGGGTGAGGCAGATCAGTAACCCACCACCTGGTCAGGTGAGGCAGATCAGTAACCCACCACCTGGTCGGGTGAGGCAGATAATTAACCCACCACCTGGTCAGGTGAGGCAGATCAGTAACCCACCACCTGGTCGGGTGAGGCAGATAATTAACCCACCACCTGGTCAGGTGAGGCAGATCAGTAACCCACCACCTGGTCGGGTGAGGCAGTTCAGTAACCCACCACCTGGTCGGGTGAGGCAGATAACCCACCACCTGGTCAGGTGAGGCAGATCAGTAACCCACCACCTGGTCGGGTGAGGCAGATAATTAACTCACCACCTGGTCAGGTGAGGCAGATCAGTAACCCACCACCTGGTCGGGTGAGGCAGATAAGTAACCCACCACCTGGTCGGGTGAGGCAGATAAGTAACCCACCACCTGGTCAGGTGAGACAGATAAGTAACCCACCACTTGGTCAGGTGAGGCAGATCAGTAACCCACCACCTGGTCAGGTGAGGCAGATAAGTAACCCACCACCTGGTCAGGTGAGGCAGATCAGTAACCCACCACCTGGTCAGGTGAGGCAGATCAGTAACCCACCACCTGGTCAGGTGAGGCAGATCAGTAACCCACCACCTGGTCAGGTGAGGCAGATCAGTAACCCACCACCTGGTCAGGTGAGGCAGATCAGTAACCCACCACCTGGTCAGGTGAGGCAGATCAGTAACCCACCACCTGGTCAGGTGAGGCAGATAAGTAACCCACCACCTGGTCAGGTGAGGCAGATCAGTAACCCACCACCTGGTCGGGTGAGGCAGATAAGTAACCCACCACCTGGGCAGGTGAGGCAGATCAGTAACCCACCACCTGGGCAGGTGAGGCAGATCAGTAACCCACCACCTGGGCAGGTGAGGCAGATCAGTAACCCACCACCTGGTCGGGTGAGGCAGATAAGTAACCCACCACCTGGTCGGGTGAGGCAGATAAGTAACCCACCACCTGGGCAGGTGAGGCAGATCAGTAACCCACCACCTGGTCGGGTGAGGCAGATCAGTAACCCACCACCTGGTCGGGTGAGGCAGATAAGTAACCCACCACCTGGGCAGGTGAGGCAGATCAGTAACCCACCACCTGGTCGGGTGAGGCAGATCAGTAACCCACCACCTGGTCAGGTGAAGCAGATCAGTAACCCACCACCTGGTCGGGTGAGGCAGATAAGTAACCCACCACCTGGTCAGGTGAAGCAGATCAGTAACCCACCACCTGGTCGGGTGAGGCAGATCAGTAACCCACCACCTGGGCAGGTGAGGCAGATCAGTAACCCACCACCTGGTCGGGTGAGGCAGATCAGTAACCCACCACCTGGTCGGGTGAGGCAGATCAGTAACCCACCACCTGGTCGGGTGAGGCAGATCAGTAACCCACCACCTGGTCGGGTGAGGCAGATAAGTAACCCACCACCTGGGCAGGTGAGGCAGATCAGTAACCCACCACCTGGTCGGGTGAGGCAGATCAGTAACCCACCACCTGGTCGGGTGAGGCAGATAAGTAACCCACCACCTGGGCAGGTGAGGCAGATCAGTAACCCACCACCTGGTCGGGTGAGGCAGATCAGTAACCCACCACCTGGTCAGGTGAAGCAGATCAGTAACCCACCACCTGGTCGGGTGAGGCAGATAAGTAACCCACCACCTGGTCAGGTGAAGCAGATCAGTAACCCACCACCTGGTCAAGTGAGGCAGATAAGTAACCCACGACCTGGGCGGGTGAGGCAGATCAGTAACCCACCTCCTGGGCAGGTGAGGCAGATCAGTAACCCACCACCTGGTCGGGTGAGGCAGATCAGTAACCCACCACCTGGGCAGGTGAGGCAGATCAGTAACCCACCACCTGGTCGGGTGAGGCAGATCAGTAACCCACCACCTGGTCGGGTGAGGCAGATCAGTAACCCACCACCTGGTCGGGTGAGGCAGATCAGTAACCCACCACCTGGTCGGGTGAGGCAGATCAGTAACCCACCACCTGGTCGGGTGAGGCAGATCAGTAACCCACCACCTGGTCAGGTGAAGCAGATCAGTAACCCACCACCTGGTCAGGCGAGGCAGATAAGTAACCCACCACCTGGGCGGGTGAGGCAGATCAGTAACCCACCACCTGGGCAGGTGAGGCAGATCAGTAACCCACCACCTGGTCGGGTGAGGCAGATCAGTAACCCACCACCTGGGCAGGTGAGGCAGATCAGTAACCCACCACCTGGGCGGGTGAGGCAGATCAGTAACCCACCACCTGGTCAGGTGAGGCAGATAAGTAACCCACCACCTGGGCGGGTGAGGCAGATCAGTAACCCACCACCTGGGCGGGTGAGGCAGATCAGTAACCCACCACCTGGTCAGGTGAGGCAGATAAGTAACCCACCACCTGGGCGGGTGAGGCAGATCAGTAACCCACCACCTGGGCAGGTGAGGCAGATCAGTAACCCACCACCTGGTCGGGTGAGGCAGATCAGTAACCCACCACCTGGTCGGGTGAGGCAGATAAGTAACCCACCACCTGGTCGGGTGAGGCAGATAAGTAACCCACCACCTGGTCGGGTGAGGCAGATCAGTAACCCACCACCTGGTCGGGTGAGGCAGATCAGTAACCCACCACCTGGTCGGGTGAGGCAGATCAGTAACCCACCACCTGGTCGGGTGAGGCAGATCAGTAACCCACCACCTGGTCGGGTGAGGCAGATCAGTAACCCACCACCTGGTCAGGTGAGGCAGATAAGTAACCCACCACCTGGTCAGGTGAGGCAGATCAGTAACCCACCACCTGGTCAGGTGAGGCAGATCAGTAACCCACCACCTGGTCAGGTGAGGCAGATCAGTAACCCACCACCTGGTCAGGTGAGGCAGATAAGTAACCCACCACCTGGTCAGGTGAGGCAGATCAGTAACCCACCACCTGGTCAGGTGAAGCAGATCAGTAACCCACCACCTGGTCAGGTGAGGCAGATAAGTAACCCACCACCTGGGCGGGTGAGGCAGATCAGTAACCCACCACCTGGGCGGGTGAGGCAGATCAGTAACCCACCACCTGGTCGGGTGAGGCAGATAAGTAACCCACCACCTGGTCGGGTGAGGCAGATCAGTAACCCACCACCTGGTCAGGTGAGGCAGATCAGTAACCCACCACCTGGTCGGGTGAGGCAGATAATTAACCCACCACCTGGTCAGGTGAGGCAGATCAGTAACCCACCACCTGGTCGGGTGAGGCAGATAATTAACCCACCACCTGGTCAGGTGAGGCAGATCAGTAACCCACCACCTGGTCGGGTGAGGCAGTTCAGTAACCCACCACCTGGTCGGGTGAGGCAGATAACCCACCACCTGGTCAGGTGAGGCAGATCAGTAACCCACCACCTGGTCGGGTGAGGCAGATAATTAACTCACCACCTGGTCAGGTGAGGCAGATCAGTAACCCACCACCTGGTCGGGTGAGGCAGATAAGTAACCCACCACCTGGTCGGGTGAGGCAGATAAGTAACCCACCACCTGGTCAGGTGAGACAGATAAGTAACCCACCACTTGGTCAGGTGAGGCAGATCAGTAACCCACCACCTGGTCAGGTGAGGCAGATAAGTAACCCACCACCTGGTCAGGTGAGGCAGATCAGTAACCCACCACCTGGTCAGGTGAGGCAGATCAGTAACCCACCACCTGGTCAGGTGAGGCAGATCAGTAACCCACCACCTGGTCAGGTGAGGCAGATCAGTAACCCACCACCTGGTCAGGTGAGGCAGATCAGTAACCCACCACCTGGTCAGGTGAGGCAGATCAGTAACCCACCACCTGGTCAGGTGAGGCAGATAAGTAACCCACCACCTGGTCAGGTGAGGCAGATCAGTAACCCACCACCTGGTCGGGTGAGGCAGATCAGTAACCCACCACCTGGTCGGGTGAGGCAGATCAGTAACCCACCACCTGGTCGGGTGAGGCAGATCAGTAACCCACCACCTGGTCGGGTGAGGCAGATCAGTAACCCACCACCTGGTCGGGTGAGGCAGATCAGTAACCCACCACCTGGTCAGGTGAGGCAGATAAGTAACCCACCACCTGGTCAGGTGAGGCAGATCAGTAACCCACCACCTGGTCAGGTGAGGCAGATCAGTAACCCACCACCTGGTCAGGTGAGGCAGATCAGTAACCCACCACCTGGTCAGGTGAGGCAGATAAGTAACCCACCACCTGGTCGGGTGAGGCAGATCAGTAACCCACCACCTGGTCAGGTGAAGCAGATCAGTAACCCACCACCTGGTCAGGTGAGGCAGATAAGTAACCCACCACCTGGGCGGGTGAGGCAGATCAGTAACCCACCACCTGGGCGGGTGAGGCAGATCAGTAACCCACCACCTGGTCGGGTGAGGCAGATAAGTAACCCACCACCTGGTCGGGTGAGGCAGATCAGTAACCCACCACCTGGTCAGGTGAGGCAGATCAGTAACCCACCACCTGGTCGGGTGAGGCAGATAATTAACCCACCACCTGGTCAGGTGAGGCAGATCAGTAACCCACCACCTGGTCGGGTGAGGCAGATAATTAACCCACCACCTGGTCAGGTGAGGCAGATCAGTAACCCACCACCTGGTCGGGTGAGGCAGTTCAGTAACCCACCACCTGGTCGGGTGAGGCAGATAACCCACCACCTGGTCAGGTGAGGCAGATCAGTAACCCACCACCTGGTCGGGTGAGGCAGATAATTAACTCACCACCTGGTCAGGTGAGGCAGATCAGTAACCCACCACCTGGTCGGGTGAGGCAGATAAGTAACCCACCACCTGGTCGGGTGAGGCAGATAAGTAACCCACCACCTGGTCAGGTGAGACAGATAAGTAACCCACCACTTGGTCGGGTGAGGCAGATAAGTAACCCACCACCTGGTCAGGTGAGGCAGATCAGTAACCCACCACCTGGTCAGGTGAGGCAGATCAGTAACCCACCACCTGGTCAGGTGAGGCAGATCAGTAACCCACCACCTGGTCAGGTGAGGCAGATCAGTAACCCACCACCTGGTCAGGTGAGGCAGATCAGTAACCCACCACCTGGTCAGGTGAGGCAGATCAGTAACCCACCACCTGGTCAGGTGAGGCAGATAAGTAACCCACCACCTGGTCGGATGAGGCAGATCAGTAACCCACCACCTGGTTGGGTGAGGCAGATCAGTAACCCACCACCTGGTCAGGTGAAGCAGATCAGTAACCCACCACCTGGTCGGGTGAGGCAGATAAGTAACCCACCACCTGGTCGGGTGAGGCAGATAAGTAACCCACCACCTGGTCGGGTGAGGCAGATAAGTAACCCACCTGGTCGGGTGAGGCAGATCAGTAACCCACCACCTGGTCGGGTGAGGCAGATAAGTAACCCACCACATGGTCGGGTGAGGCAGATAAGTAACCCACCACCTGGTCGGGTGAGGCAGATCAGTAACCCACCACCTGGTCGGGTGAGGCAGATAATTAACCCACCACCTGGTCAGGTGAGGCAGATCAGTAACCCACCACCTGGTCAGGTGAGGCAGATAAGTAACCCACCATCTGGTCAAGTGAGGCAGATAAGTAACCCACCACCTGGTCAGGTGAGGCAGATCAGTAACCCACCACCTGGTCGGGTGAGGCAGATAAGTAACCCACCACATGGTCGGGTGAGGCAGATCAGTAACCCACCACTTGGTCGGGTGAGGCAGATAAGTAACCCACCACCTGGCCGGGTGAGGCAGATCAGTAACCCACCACCTGGTCGGGTGAAGTAGATCAGTAACCCACCACCTGGTCGGGTGAGGCAGATAAGTAACCCACCACCTGGTCGGGTGAGGCAGATAAGTAACCCACCACCTGGTCGGGTGAGGCAGATAAGTAACCCACCACCTGGTCGGGTGAGGCAGATAAGTAACCCACCACCTGGTCGGGTGAGGCAGATAAGTAACCCACCACCTGGTCGGGGAGGTTTCTATTGTATTCCTTAGGGAAAAATCACCTGATATGCGTCATGGTTATCATTAAAGAGGTGGCACGTTCATTGGTGCCTGCACTGGCACTGGGGGTGAATGCTATCTCTCAGTACGCAGGTGAAAGTGGTTTAGCTAATGGCCCTCAAGTGGACCATCACACTGTCCCTGTTCACTTAGCATTAAGTGGGTACCTGGGTGTTAGCCGACTGGTGTGGGTCGCATCCTGCGGTAGAACATTAACCTAATTTGCCGGAAATGCTCTGCATAAGAAGGTACTTTCCTCTCTCTATATAGTATGTCAGCTAGGTCTGTATAAATTGTACATGTACTTTCAGAAATAAAGTATTATTATTATTATTATTATTATTATTATTATTATTATATTAACAGTTGAACGAAACCCAAAATTTGGTCATCCTAAAAATCTCGGATATTATTCTAACTCCACAAGACTTTGAAGAGGCAATTAATGACATACCCATGCACTCTGCCCCAGGCACAGACTCTTGAAACTCTGTGTTCATGAAGAATTGCAAGAAACCCCTATCGCGTGCCTTCAGCATTCTATGGAGAGGGAGCATGGACACAGGGGTCATCCCACACACACTAAAAACAACAGACACAATCGCACTCCACAAAGGTGGCAGTAAAGCAATTGCAAAGAACTACATCTGACACCCAATCAAAACCTATTGGAAAGTAACTGCCTTTATTACACAGCATCACAAGCCACCACTATCCTAAACAATGCTAAAAGTCTATCAGTACTTAACTACAACATCAGGTCCTTAAGCAAACACTATGATGACCTCCTAGCACTCCTTGAATCACTAAAGACACCCTTCTCCTGCATTATTCTTACTGAGACCTGGCTTAAGCAGGACACAATAGATATCTACCCTCTACCAGGATACACAGCAATTCACAACTGCAGACCAAACCAAGTTGGGGGTGGTATTGCAATCTATTACTCTAACCAATTATCTTGTCTTAGCACCACTTGCTTTAGTGATGAATATGGGGAATACATTTTTGCTAATTTTACTGTAAAAAACCTTAAGACGCCTATAACAATCGGTGCCATTTACCGGATACCTCACACAAACATCCCAAATTTCAGTGAGAAATTAAAGTCACTAATAACAAACAGACAAATGAATAAGCACCACCTTCTCTTAGCTGGAGACTTCAACATCAACCTTGGCTTACTAGATGATCAGCCTGTAACTGATTTCATCAACAATATGAACAACACACTTCTCATACCAACAATAACTAAACCAACCAGGCTCACTGAGACAAGTGCAACCATAATAGACCACATATGGACCAATATACTAGCCCCCCTTAAATCAGGGATAATCACAGATAGCACTACAGACCACTACCCTACCTTCCTCCTGACAAACATTAGTAAACCACCACTTGAATACAACAAAGTCTCATTTAGACTCCATGACGAGGCCTCAGTAAGGAAGTTCACAGCTGACCTAGAGACTGTTGATTGGCCTACAGAATTCTCCAAGGCCAATGGTATTGATGACTGGACAGACATTTTTCTTAACAAATTACTTAGACTATACAACAAACATTGTCCTATAAAAACAAAACAGATCACAAACAAACGGCTTGGTTGCCCATGGCTAACCAGCACCATTCTGAAATCCATTGACAAGAAACACCAATATGAAAAGCAATATAGACAGGGCTTAATACACAAAGATATTCTTAAACACTATTCATCAGCTCTCACCAAAGTAATAAAGAAAGCCAAACAACTATACTACTCCAGTAGATTCACAGACACTAGAGGAGATATAAAAAAGACCTGGAAAACACTCTCTCAGATTCTAGGGACCCACAAACTGAGAAAAACCAAGAATATTGTCCTAACTAAACCTAATGAAACACCACTACATCCCACTGACACAGCTAACAAGATAAACGACTTCTTCTCAACCATAGGATCTAATCTCGCCAGTAAAATCCCACATACCAATGCCCATGCCGGGGACTACCTAGATGGGAATTTCCCTAATTCCTTCTATCTTGCACCAACTGAGCCCACGGAAGTCACCGAGATTATAAAGTCACTTAAAAATAACTCGGGGAATCTGTCTCATGTCCCACCATTACTGTACAAGCGAGCGGCCCATGTCCTTTCGCATGCTATTTCATTACTTTTTAACAAGTCACTAGAGACTAGCACCTTCCCGAAACTACTCAAGATGGCAAGGGTTACACCAATACATAAAGGTGGTGACCCTACAGACTTAAACAACTATAGGCCAATATCTAACTTACCATTGCTATCCAAAATCTTTGAGAAACTCGTGCACAGGAGACTGTATTCATTTATAACGGCTCAAAACATACTCAACCCCTGCCAATTTGGATTCAGGAAAAATAAAAGCACTAATGATGCAATCATAAAAATGCTAGATCTGCTTTACACAGCATTGGAAAATAAGGAATATCCACTAGGAATTTTTATTGACCTAAGAAAAGCTTTTGACACAGTAGACCACGACATCCTACTCCACAAACTTGATCATTACGGTATAAGAGGCCATGCGCTTGCTTATTTCAAATCTTACATTACTAATAGGTATCAGTACGTCACCATTAAAGACACAGCATCAGCAACACGGCCACTTGATACTGGAGTTCCGCAGGGAAGTGTCCTTGGTCCCCTGCTCTTCCTCATATACATCAATGACCTTCCAAACGTATCCCAACACCTGAAACCCATTCTCTTTGCTGATGACACGACTTATGTCATCTCTCACCCTAATCTTGCCACCCTCAACACCATTGTGAATGAGGAGCTGATTAAAATATCGACTTGGATGACAGCCAATAAACTTACGCTTAACACTGACAAAACCTACTATATTATGTTTGGTAGCAGAGCAGGAGATGCACAAATTAACATTAAGATTGACAACACTCTAATTACCAGAAATAATGGGGGAAAATTCCTAGGCTTATACCTTGACAACAACCTGAATTTCAGCACCCATATCCAGCATATAACCAAAAAAGTATCCAAAACGGTTGGGATCCTCTCCAAGATACGATACTACGTGCCGCAAAATGCCCTTCTCACACTATACCACTCACTTATTTATCCATACCTCACCTATGCTATTTGTGCTTGGGGATCAACTGCAGCAACACACCTAAAGCCAATAATAACCCAACAAAAAGCTGCAGTAAGAATAATCACTAAATCCCATCCCTGGCAACACACCCCCCCACTCTTCATAGACCTAAACTTACTCCCAGTTCAGTACATCCACACTTACTACTGTGCAATCTACATCTACAGGGCCTTAAACTCTAATATCAACCTTGACCTAAAACGCTTTCTTGATAGTTGTGACAGAACCCACAGGCATAACACCAGACACAAACATCTCTACGACATTCCCCGTGTCCGACTAAACCTTTACAAAAATTCAATGTATGTCAAAGGCCCTAAAATCTGGAATACCCTACCTGAGAACTCTAGAACTGCAGACACATTCATCACCTTCAAAACTACCATTAGAAAACATCTTATCTCCCTGATACACCCCGTCAACTAACTACACGAATACCACCTGGTGGTTCACACTTACACTCACTCACTCATTTGACCATAAACAGAAATATTAATCTCAATCTTAAAATAATGAATCCTGTGATACTCCAATACTGAAACTATGTACTGTGCCAAAACAAAAGCATTCACATTGCTAAACTCACAAACTAGTATTTAGTCACTTAGCCATAATACCAACTTACCTCATAATTTGTAATATTTTACAATTAAGAATAAAACTAAGTCTGCCCGAAATGCCTAGCCATGCTAAGCGTTCTAGTGGTACACTCTGTAATCACAATTTTACTACATGTAAACCACACAATAACCAAATTTCTGTAAACTCAGCATTGTAATCCTTATAGAGAATAAACTTTGAATTTGAATTTGAGTACGATAAGGCACCTAAACTACTGGGAACGGTTGAAGGTCCTTGATCTGTATTCCCTCGAACGCAGGCGAGAGAGATACATGATAATATACACTTGGAAGGTCCTGGAGGGATTGGTACCAAACCTGCACACGAAAATCACTCCCTATGAAAGCAAAAGACTCGGAAGGAGATGCAACATTCCCCCGATGAAAAACAGGGGCACCACGAGTACACTGAGAGACAACACAATAAGTGTCCGGGGCCCAAGACTGTTCAATTGCCTCCCAGCATACATAAGGGGGATTACCAATAGACCCCTGGCTGTCTTCAAGAAGGCACTGGACAGGCACCTAAAGTCAGTACCTGACCAACCGGGCTGTGGTTCGTACGTCAGCTTGCGTGCGGCCAGCAGTAACAGCCTGGTTGATCAGACCCTGATCCACCATGAGGCCTGGTCTCAGACCGGGCCGCGGGGGCGTTGACCCCCGAAACCCTCTCCAGGTAAACTCCAGGTCAAATGAACCATTCACACGTCTACACCTGATCACAATTACAATGAGTTATTTATGCAAATATTAGCTTTATTTACAGTGAGCAAAGTCGGTATTTTTCCAGAATGGTTTGTAATATACCACTGTGGATAAAATACTTTGACATGTCATGAACATTTCTGAGTGAGTTGTCTCTAAATTCATCAATTTTATCTCATTCCAGTACATAATGACGCAGGGTGTGACAAGAGTCCATCTGGCAAGGTTTACATTTCTTTTGGTCTACTTGTAACCCAGCCGGAGCCGGGCGGCAGTGACATCCAAGAGTCGGCTTATTTTGTTGGATGCGCCATAGACATGTGGCTCCTCCTGCATGATGGAATGATGATAGATGGACTGACTTGTGTCAATCTCCCTAAGTCTTAAGTCAATAAAGTTCAGTTGAAATTCTTTTCGTATTATTGTTCTCAAACTGTTAACTGACAAGCCAAGATTGTTATCTACTCCCTCTTTGAAAGCATATAACTTAGCCAATTCATCAGTTCTATCATGCATCTGAAGACCAATGTGAGATGGAATCCACAGAAAGTACACTCTAATTCCACTGTCCATAATCTTACCATACCTGTGTTTGACTTCTGACACGAGCATGCCACAATTTGTACTTAATGAGTTAAGGCCATTTATAGATGATAAGTTACAATTAGAGTGTCAACGTTCGATACATGGAGGCATATGAGTGCAAGGAGTATGGCAAACAGTTCTGAGGCCCAGTTATTGATGCGTGCTCCAATTTCTTTAAGAGCCATCACTCTGTATGACAGCAGCAGCACTACCAGCTGCATCCCTGGATTGGTGAACAGAACCATCAACATAAAGTTTGTGAAAGAGTGTGCAGTGTGACTAAGTTATCAATACAGCTAACGCGACGGTCTGGAGTTTTGAGACTGACCGCGGGTTCAAATCCCGCCCGTGGTATTTTTTTTTTAAGGCATCCTGTTTGACTTCAAAGGCGAAGCTTTGGTTGTGATTTAAAATTTTGGGAGGGAAGTGGAGGGATGGTAGTTTGGAATGGGGCAATATTCCATGGAGCGGAGAAGTGCCACTATTTCCTTACTTGACATACATCATGTACCTGGTTCATGCGAAGGTCAGTTCCAGTTTTATCGATCCATCTTGAAGGATGTTCACCAGTGCTGGGGAAAATTTGGAGGGCTTCTGTGCAAGGGTTTGAATGGGCTTGCTTGAGCATACTGACCCCAATGAGGATATTTCTTTCAGTAACACGATCTTTGATGCTCGGAATATCAAATTCTTTCCGCATATTTAAAATTTTGGTAGTATGAGGGCATCCTAGGATGATCCTCATTGCTTCGTTCTGCAGTTTTCCCAGCCCTCCAAACTTCCAATCAGTCACGAGAGCAAGTAGTGGTGCAGCATAATCAACCAATGATATAAGCAAAATACATAATTTTCACAGTCAGTTTTAATATTAGCACCATACCTGGGATGAAAACCTGCCAAATCTCTCTGTCCTGAGCCTTTCTTTGTGTTGGCGACAGTGTCGTTACAACAGGTCCAAGTAATGGGACCTCAAAGCCTAGATACCTGTATCTGGTTACATATTCTAGTCGAGACCCATCATGCAACTGGATCTGGCGAACTGTGCCTCTCTTTCGAGGAGGACGCCTATTATTGACTCACGAAATCGTAATGATACAATTGCAAACAAACCATACCATGGGCGGGGATAGAACCCGCGATCAGACAGTCTCAGAACTCCAGACCGTCGTGTTACCACTGGCCCAGCTAGCCACAATAAGATTCGTCCAGCTAGGTATATTTCTACACCATAGGAAAGTTAGCATAGGCACCACTGTCATTATAATCAAGGGGGAAGCGCTAAACCCGTAGGATTGTACGGCGGCTTTGGGGGGGATGTGGAAGGTATTCAAGCTTAATTCAGGGAACTGGAGCACAGATCCAATTCCCTAGATCAAGAGCCCCTCACCAGCATCAAGGAACCTTCCTTGAGGGGAGGACGCCTGTTGAGTATCTTTGTTTTATCAGTAGAGATAATCAACTCCAGGTCCTGATACGAGACTAGTACATGGTGAAGGATGTTTTGGGTGTTTGAGAATCCGATGTGTGAATCATTCAATTCAATTCAAGTTTATTCTCTATAAGGGTTACAATGTGGGGTTTATAGGTTTTGGTTATTGTGTGGTTTACATGTTATAAAATACTAATTACAGAGGGGGCCACTAAGACACCTAGCCTGGCTAGGCATTTCAGGTAGACTTAGATTAATTCTTAACATTATCAGCAATAATGATCGGGCTGACTAGGCATAGCATTAAGTAAGACATTTATTAGAATATTGTATAAGATAGGACTGAGCACACCAGCCTGTGGGGTTCCTAATTAAAATTCTTTAGTTACACTTCTATGACCCTGGAACAACACACAAGACTTTGTTAGACAGGTAGCCTTTAATGCAGCGGAGAAGACATCCTCCAACATCAAAACCAGATTTGAGGTCAATGTAAGTAGTGTGGAAGGTTATTTTTTAATAATATACATATATACATAATCTTTATTTCTACAAGTAGATGATACATAATAATTATATTAAAAAAATACGTTAGATAAGATTTTTGTTTGGATATTTAACCTCGGAAGAGTTAGCCACCCAGGATAACCCAAGAAAGGCAGTGTGTTATTGAGGACAAGATAGGATTTTGTTCGGATTTTTAATCCTGGAGAGTTAGTCGCCCATGATATCCCAAGAAAGGCAGTGCGTTATCAAGGGACTGTCTTATTCCCATGGGGTTCTTAAATCTTGTCCTCCAGGATGCGACTCACACCATCAACCCCCAGGATGCGACTCACCAATCAACCCCCAGGATGCGACTCACACGTCGGCCCCCAGGATGTGACTCACACCAGTCGACACCCAGGGTGCGACTCACACCAGTCAACCCCCAGGATGCGACTCACACCAGTCGACCCTCAGGATATGACTCACACCAGTCAACAAACACCTAGGTACCCACTTGCTTGCTTGGTGATTGAACCACGGTTATTCGGTGTGTGAGGCCAGAGTGTTGCTTACCAGGCCACGGGTATACACACTCGTGTCTCCCTTGTCCGAGTTCATTGGTTTGAACCTAAATATATATATATATATATATATATATATATATATATATATATATATATATATATATATATATATATATATATACATATATATATATATATATGTATGTATATTAGGACATAAGCAAGTACAAATAGGAAGCGCGTCTGTCTTGCTCAGTTGACAGAGGATCAACTCTCCCCCGTCTTACGGAGGGTCCGGGTTCGATTCCCGGCGGGTGGAAATTCCGACACGTTTCCTTACACCTATTGTCCTGTTCACCTAGCAGCAAATAGGTACCTGGGTGTTAGTCGACTGGTGTGGGTCGCATCCTGGGGGACAAGATTAAGGACCCCAATGGAAATAAGTTAGACAGTCCTCGATGACGCACTGACTTTCTTGGGTTATCCTGGGTGGCTAACCCTCCGGGGTTAAAAATCCGAACGAAATCTTATCTTATCTCTTAACCTGCATGGGTTTAGCGCTTAATATGAGTTAAACAAGCAATACAAGTAGATGATACAACTATTACAGGCCTAACTGACGTCATTGGTATACCACTTTATATTGAAATCCCCAGCAATCCACATTGTACTGCTGACTTCGCCACAGGCAGGACATAGTCACTGCTCTCTCAAGAAATATTCCTTCGATTCCCGTCGGGGAGGGGAATTTTCTAGTCTACATGGGACACTACTCTTCCATGATGTCAAATCGTGTGAAGGTCAAACCCACAGGTTCTGTGGTAAACGATGCATCGAAGATTGTTCTTGTAGCTGCCCTTAAAAGCAGCCTACAGGTCAAGTTCTCTTGCATCGTGCCACTCTAAGGACGCCTTCTAGTCTCCTGTACCGACGAGGAGGTGGTCGAAAAAGTCTTCACTCCTAATGCTACCAGGACTCTCAGCGATCGTGGTTTTGTTATCACCAGCTCTCTTTACTAGTTCAGCCATCAAAACTTTGGGGCCCAGTCCCTGGACCCATTATGTACCTCTGTAATCTGTAAATACCTTTGTAACTTGTCATGATTGTGACTAGACCTACCTGGAGTTCATTACCTTCGTAAATTGTGAGTTCATTACCTTTGTAAATTGTGAATTCATTACCTCTGTAACTTGCTCAGCTATCAAAACTTTGAGGCCCAGTCCCTGGACCCATTATGTACCTCTGTAATCTTTTGACTACCGCCCACAGGATGGGTATGGGGTGCATAATAAACATATTAAACTAACCCTTTACTTGAAGGCAAAACGATCTGTATTCTTGAAACGACTTAATGGGATAGTCATGGCTATCTCCAGCAAAACATTATTTGATCATCACTTTATTTGTATTAGTCCCTTTTATATTGTCTCCTTTATTTTAGCTTAAAAAAAAAACTACCTTAGCTCATTATTTTACATTTGTTAAATAATTCAGGTGCTATTTTTTAGCTTAAGACTATTTACTTTGTTTTATACTTAATTCTAACTATAGATTCACTACAAATCTTATGATTACAAGCATTGATCCTGATACCAACCTCTTATTTAATGACTTAAATGAATCAAACAGTTACTGTAATTACTACACAGCAGAACAATCAAAGGCACTTCTCAGTGCCAACAACAACATAACTATCTTTAACTACAATATCAGATCTTTAAGCAAGCATTACGATGACCTCATAGCATTACTAAATTCCTTACATGCCAATATGTCCATCATTACACTAACTGAAACCTGGCTAAAGCCTGATAGTACAGATGTCTATGCCATTCCTGGTTACAGCCATACACAACTGTAGGCCAGACCAACAAGGGGGTGGCACAGCCATATACTACTCAGACCAACTAGAATGTATCACTAATACTTGCACAAGGGATGAACATGGGGAATATATAATAGCTAAATTCAAATCCAAATACCTACAAAAACCTCTCACATTGATAAACATCTACAGAGTTCCACAGTCAAACATTAGCCAATTTAGTCAAAACCTAGGAAGTATGATAACTGATGCACGCATGAACAAAGATCACTTACTACTCTCAGGTGACTTCAATATAAATCTCCTGCAAGACCAGGACCCACACGTTACTGAATTCACAAACACAATGAGTAACTGTATGTTACTACCAACAGTAACAAAACCTACAAGAGTTACAGAGACTAGTGTTTCCCTACTTGACCACATCTGGACCAACACCATATCCCCTTTAAAATCAGGCATAATTACAGATAATACCACAGACCACTACCCTACTTTCCTCATAACAACTCTTGGTAAACTACCCCAAGACACTACTAAAGTCACCTTCAGACTTCACAACGAGGCAGCCATTAATAACTTCACAACAGCAGTAGCAAACATTGATTGGCACACTGAGCTAGAAATCTATACAGATATTGACGAATGTATTAATAATTTTCTAAAAAAGACCCAATACCTCTATAACAAGCACTGCCTTAAAAAAACTAAACAGATGACAGCTAAGAGACTGAACAGTCCCTGGCTAACACCCAGCATTCTCAAATCCATAAATACAAAACACCAATATGAAAAACAGTACAGAATGGGTCACATAACCAGAGACCAAACAAAACGTTACTCGTCAATCCTAACCAGCCTGATAAGAAGGGCAAAAAAATTGTATTATGAGAACAGATTATCCAACATACGAGGTGATATAAAAAAGACCTGGAAAACCCTATCAGAAATTCTGGGAACAAAAAAGATAACACGAAATAGCGAAATAAAATTAGCAAAATCAGATGAACCCCAACTCCCACCAACAGAAACAGCAAACAGACTCAATGATTTCTTCTCCACTATAGGACAAAACCTTGCCAATAAAATCCCAAGCTCAGATACCCCACCAAATGACTACCTCACCGGCAACTACCCGAACACACTGTTCCTAGCTCCGACTAACCCTTACGAAGTCTCTCTTATTATCAACGCACTAAAAAACAAGGCAGGAGATTTAAATACCTTACCACCCTTTATATACAAAAAACTGTCACAAGTGCTATCACCAATCATTGCAACACTCTTTAACAAATCCATAGAATCCTCCACCTTCCCTACAGTACTCAAAATAGCAAGGGTCACCCCGATCCACAAAGGAGGAGACCAAACAGAGTTGAATAACTATAGGCCAATATCCAACTTACACCCTCTCTCAAAAATCTTCGAAAAATTAATTCATAAACGAATCTACTCCTACCTTATCTCCCAAAACATACTCAACCCCTGCCAATTTGGATTCAGGCCTAATAAAAACACTAATGATGCTATTATACACATGCTAGAACATATATACACTGCAATAGAGAAAAAAGAAGTCCCACTGGGGATCTTCATTGACTTACGTAAAGCTTTTGATACAGTTGACCATGAC
>NW_027200514.1:0-19872 GCF_038502225.1 Cherax quadricarinatus | reverse complement strand
GTGGTTCTGAGCTTCCAATACATAGAGTTACAAGTCGAGAGGGAATCAGGAAGGGTTCGACGAACGAAGCCAAACTACAAGAGGCATGAAGAATTTCCTGCATGAGGTTCAGTGGGACAGAGAACTGCCAGGGAAGTCAGTAAATGAGATGATGGACTATGTGACAGTAATATACAAAGAAGCTGAAGAGAGGTTTATACCCAAGGGTAACAGAAATAAGAAGGCCAAGATGAGCTCTTGGTTCATTCAAATGTGTTGAGGCCAAAACCAAGTGTGCTAGAGAATTGAAGTATAGAAGGCAAAGTACCCAGGAGAATAAGGAGAGCAGTCGTAGAACCAGATATGAATATGCACAAGTAAGAAGGGGGTCTCAACTACAATATGAAAATGACACAGCGAAAGCCAAATCTGACCCGAAGCTGTTGTGCAACCATATCAGGAGGAAAACAACAGTTAAGGACCAGGTAATCAGACTGAAGATGGAAGGAGAGGAGATCACAAAAGAAACGACCGAGAAGTATGTGAGAAGCTCAACGCGAGATTCAAAGAAGTGTTCAGAGAGGGTGACAACAGCAAGACAGAGAGAGAGAGAGAGAGAGAGAGAGAGAGAGAGAGAGAGAGAGAGAGAGAGAGAGAGAGAGAGAGAGAGAGAGAGAGAGAGAGAGAGAGAGAGAGATGGGTAGGGTAGATGGTGTTTTCTTGGACTGTTAGACGGCTTTTGACACAGTTCCACACAAGAGATTAGTGCATAAGTTGGAGGACCAGGCAGGTATAACAGGGAAGGCACTGCAATGGATCAGGGAATAACTGTCGGGAAGACAAAGCGTCATGGTACGTGACGAGGTATTGCGAAGGTTTTCAAAAAGACTAGTTCCGGAGCTAATGGACATGTCCTACGAAGAGCGGTTAAAGGAAATCGACCTGACGACAATGGAGGACAGGAGAGATAGGGGGGATAAGATAACGACATGTAAAATACTGAGAGGAATTGACAAGGTGGACAGACAGGATGTTCCAGAGATGGGACACAGCAACAAGGGGTCACAGTTCAAAGTTTAAAAGTATTTCTTCAGTCACAGAGTTGTCAGGAAGTGGAATAGTCCGGGAAGTAATGTAGTGGAGGCAGGATCCATACACAGCTATAAGAAGAGGTATGATAAAGCTAATGGAGTAAGAAGACTTAGTAGCGACCAGTGAAGAGGCGGGGCCAGGAGCTGACTCTTGACACCTGCAAGCACAAATAGGCGAGTACACGTACACACACACACACACACACACACACACACACACACACACACACACACACACACAATCAAACAAGGCAGAATCAACCCGAACCATGATCCTGCAGGAGAAAGCACGGCTGAGAAGCAAGCAGGAGTTCCGGAGTGTGTACCTCGATCGAGACAGAACACAGGACGAAAGGAAGACAATGAAAGAGAGAGTTCAAAAACGAAAGGAGAAATGGGAGGAAATGAAAAAGGAGAGCAGAATAACCCAGGATCAAATGGAAGGACAAGTGCACCCCCCAGAAACACCTGCAGAAGGACTCCAGCCACGACACCCCCAAGGCAACTGAACAATCCAAACCAACCATCACACACCAATCCCTCTGTTTCCACCCCCCGCACCACAGTTACAGTATTAGAACAGAAGTTGAAGGTTTGGTACACAAATGCAGATGGATTAACGAATAAACATGAGGAATGGCAAGAAGGAATCAATGAAGTCCCCAGACATCATAGCAGTTACAGAAACAAAACTCACGGAGACAATAACAGATGCAATCTTCCCACCAGGATACCAGATCATAAGGAAAGATAGAAGGGGCAGGGGAGGAGGTGGGGTTCCTCTGCTCGTAAAAAACAGATGGAAATTCGAGAAAATGGAAGGCATAGATGAGACGGGAGAAAGAGACTACATAGCAGGTACACTTCAGTCTGGGGAACACAAAGTGGTCATTGCAGTGATGTATAATCCACCACAGAACTGCAGGAAGCCAAGAGAGGAATATGAAGAGAGCAACAGAGCAATGGTGGACACACTTGCTGAGGTGGCAAGAAGAGCTCACTCCAGCAGAGCAAAGTTGCTGGTTATGGGGGATTTCAACCACAGGGAGATTTACTGGGAAAACCTGGAGCCACAGGGGGGTCCCGAAACATGGAGAGCCAGGATGTTGGACGTGGTGCTGGAAAATCTCATGCACCAACATGTTAAGGACACTACCAGAGTGAGAGGGGAGGATGAACCAGCAAGATTGGACCTTGTGTTCACCCTGGGCAGCTCAGACATTGAGGACATCAAGTATGAGAGTTCCCTAGGAGCTAGCGACCACGTGGTTCTGTGCTTTGAATACATAGTAGAGCTGCAAGTGGAGAGAATAACAGGAGTTGAATGGGAAAAGCCTGACTATAAAAGAGGGGACTACATAGGGTTGAAGAACTTCCTGCGGGAGGTCCAGTGGGACAGAGAACTGGCAGGAAAGCCAGTAAATGAAATGATGGAATATGTAACAACAAAATGCAAGGAGGCAGTGGAAAGGTTTATTCCCAAGGGCAACAGTAACAACGGGAAGACTAGAACAAGCCCCTGGTTTACCCGACGGTGTAAGGAGGCAAAAACAAAGTGCAATAGAGAATGGAAAAAGTACAGAAGGCAGAGAACACACGAAAATAGGGAGATCAGTCGCAGAGCCAGGTAAGGAGGGAGGCCCAGCGACAGTATGAAAATGACAATGCATCGAGAATCAAGACTGACCCGAAACTGTTGTATAGGCACATCAGGAGGAAGACAACAGTCAAAGACCAGGTGATCAGATTAAGGACAGAAGGTGGAGAACTCACAAGAAATGATCAGGAGGTATGTGAGGAGCTGAACAGGAGATTTAAGGAAGTTTTTACAGTAGAGACAGGAAGGGCTGTGGGAAGACAGCACAGAAGGGAACATCAAGAGGGAATATACCAACAAGTGTTGGATGACATCCGAACAACTGAGGAGGAGGTGAAGAAGCTCTTAAGTGACCTTGACACCTCAAAGGCGATGGGACCGGACAACATCTCCCCATGGGTCCTTAGAGAAGGAGCAGAGATGCTGTGCGTGCCTCTAACCACAATCTTCAACACATCCCTTGAAACTGGGCAACTACCTGAGAAATGGAAGACAGCTAATGTAGTCCCCATATTTAAAAAAGGAAACAGAAACGAGGCACTAAACTACAGACCTGTGTCTCTGACATGTATTGTGTGCAAAGTCATGGAGAAGATTATCAAGAGGAGAGTTGTCGAACACCTGGAAAGGAACAAGATTATAAATGAAAACCAGCATGGGTTCATGGAAGGCAAATCTTGTATCACAAACCTCCTGGAGTTTTATGACAAGGTAACAGAAGTAAGACACGAGAGAGAGGGGTGGGTAGATTGCGTTTTCCTAGACTGCAGGAAGGCCTTTGACACAGTTCCCCACAAGAGATTAGTGCAGAAGCTGGAGGATCAGGCGCATGTAAAAGGGAGGGCACTGCAATGGATAAGGGAATACCTGACAGGGAGGCAGCAACGAGTCATGGTACGTGAAGAGGTATCACAGTGGGCGCCTGTTACGAGCGGGGTCCCACAGGGGTCAGTTCTAGGACCAGCGCTATTTTTGATATATGTGAACGACATGATGGAAGGAATAGACTCTGAAGTGTCCCTGTTCGCAGATGACGTGAAGTTGATGAGAAGAATTAAATCGGACGAGGATGAGGCAGGACTGCAAAGAGACCTGGACAGGCTGGACATGTGGTCCAGTAACTGGCTTCTCGAATTCAATCCAGCCAAATGCAAAGTCATGAAGATTGGGGAGGGGCAAAGAAGACCGCAGACAGAGTATAGGCTAGATGGACAAAGACTACAGACCTCACTCAGGGAGAAAGACCTTGGGGTGACCATAACACCGAGCACATCACCGGAGGCACACATCAACCAAATAACTGCTGCAGCATACGGGCGCCTGGCAAACCTGAGAATAGCGTTCCGATACCTTAATAAGGAATCGTTCAAGACACTGTATATGTTAGGCCCATACTGGAGTATGCAGCACCAGTCTGGAACCCACACCTGGTCAAGCACGTCAGGAAGTTAGAGAAAGTACAAATGTTTGCAACAAGGCTAGTCCCAGAGCTCAAGGGAATGTCGTACGAGGAAATGTTAAGGGAAATCGGACTGGCGACACTGGAGGACAGAAGGGTCAGGGGAGACAAGATAACGACATACAAGATATTGCGGGGAATAGACAAGGTGGACAGAGATAGGATTTTCCAGACAGGGGACACAGGGACAAGGGGTCACAACTGAAAGCTGAAGACTCAGACGAGTCACAGGGACGTTAGGAAGTATTTCTTCAGTCATAGAGTTGTCAGCAAGTGGAATAGCCTAGCAAGTGAAGTAGTGGAGGCAGGAACCATACATAGTTTTAAGAAGAGGTATGACAAAGCTCAGGAAGCAGAGAGAGAAAGGACCCAGTAGCGATCAGTGAACAGGCGGGGCCAGGAGCTGAGTCTCGACCCCTGCAACCACAATTAGGTGAGTACAATTAGGTGAGTACACACACACACACACACACACACACACACACACACACACACACACACACACAAGCTCATGGAGCAGGGAGAGAGAGGACCCAGTAGCAACTGGTGAAGAGGCGGGGCCAGGAGCTAAGACTCGACCCCTGCAACCACAAATAGGTGAGGTGAGTACACACACACACACACACACACACACACACACACACACACACACACACACACACACACACACACACACACACACACACACACAAGCTCCTGGAGCAGGGAGAGAGAGGACCCAGTAGCAACTGGTGAAGAGGCGGGGCCAGGAGCTAAGACTCAACCCCTGCAACCACAAATAGGTGAGGTGAGTACACACACACACACACACACACACACACACACACACACACACACAACACTTAGCTAGTGAGTCGTGCGCCTCCGCCACACAGACACAAGACTAGTCCCAGAACTAAGGGGATTGTCCTACGATGAAAGGTTAGGGAAAATTGGCCTGACAGAAGGACAGGAGGGTTAGGCGAGACATGATAATGACATTTAAAATACTGCACGGAGTAGACAAGGTGGACAAAGGCAGAATGTTCCAGAGATGGGACACAGCAACAAGGAGTCACAATTTTAAGTTGATGACTCAGATGATTCTCAGGGATGATACGAAGTATTTCTTAAGCCATAGAGTTGTCAGGAAGTGGAAAAATGTGGAAAGTGACGTAGTGGAGACACGTACCATACATAGCTTTAAGAAGAGGTATGATTAGGTTCATGGAGCAGGGAGAGTGACCTAATAGCGATCAGTGAAGTGACGGGGCCAGAAGCTACGACTCGACCCCTGCAACCACAATTAGGAGAGCACATACTGTGTGTGTGTGTGTGTGTGTGTGTGTGTGTGTGTGTGTGTGTGTGTGTGTGTGTGTGCGTGCGTGCGTGCGTGCGTGCAACCATTCGTTTTTTTTACAGATCTGTTCATACCACCCTAAAAGGCACATCGTTAATAGACGATGTGATCTTGAATACAATATCAAGATCACGATGTGATCTTGATATTGTACGCATATCTTAAATATATTTAGTAGGATTATGCCAAAGTAAGTTCTCTAAGGTTCTTTTGGCACAAATTTTCAATTTTACTTTAACATAAACGAAAAAAATATATCTTTGTACGTATAAGAGAAGATTTTAGAGTGGACTTAATTTTCAATGAGTTTTTGCTAATTGACCAATTTTTACCAATTTGGTATGAATATATCTATAGATGGAGCTGTCCTGGGGACCCTCATCCTCAGAGAAAATAATAAACTTGCTTTAGGGAAAACTCAAGATTCTCCGTCAAGCTGGACGAATACTTCATCCAACTCCCAGGCGGTGGGCCGTGAGCCCAGTATGCTGCTGGCATTTCCCCTCTGGATTGCAACACTGATTTTCTGAAAGAGGAAGCTGGCCGCCCTGTAGTTCTTGGTTTCTATGAGTTTTTCACTTAGCTCTTTGAGGAACTTAAAGCACACTGCCCCATGCTCCAAGGGTCTCCGACCCTATTGGGATGATGTTATAACAAAGGGGAAGGTCTTCATATTTGCGGGTCTTCTGGGTCTCCCTGTTGTTGGCAGCGCCACACCCTTCAGCTGTGAAGTATGGGAAGTAGATGTCTGCCAATATGGCGGCACAGGTTTAGTCCCAGGCAATCTGCTTTCCATCCTTCCAGGGTAACATAGTGGCTCTATCAGGACGCTTTTGACTTTCGTCAGACCTCTGCACTTAGGGTTCCCGTTGGGCTGGGCAACGGGCTGTGGCGAGGCTGTGCTCTTTGGGAGGAGCTGGTCTACTGCAGGAGTCTGCAAAGGTGTTCCACCATATGGCTGCTTAAGTGAACCTTGGGTCTTGAGCTCCTACCGCGTCTCTCAAGAGTTTGGGGACAATCTCCTTGACTAAACCACTGGAAGCCAAACACGAAGACACAAATGCAGGTAAAGTTACCTACGTTGCTTTGCGCATCCCTATACCTCCCAGTCGCACTGGGATGGTTGCTTGATCTCATTGCCGATCCTTTAGTGACAGATTCAGTGCCATAAAGGTTGATCTCAGGTATGCGTCATATTCGTCGAGAGTTGGGTTGCCAAAAGAGGGTGTGCACTTCAGGAAATGAGAGAGTCTTGGCACCTTGTGAAGAGATACAGGGCATCATGTGCATCAAGATCGCTGATTCTCTCTTCCATTCTCTTCAGGTCATTCAGTTTGTCCTTGAGGACCGTGTCGATGGCCTGGTGACCCAGTTGTACTCCCAACAGGGTACTGTTGGATGGAGTGGTAGTAGAGACTTCCGGGAGTACTGTTCACACAGCCTTGATTATTTCCTGGTTCGCTATGATGATTTCACACTTGGAGGAATTGGGGATGAGTCCCAAGGCTTCTCCCTGTGTTTTCACCAGTTTTAGGTGCTCCAACAGGGACTCTTCAGTACCTGCCAGAGTGCCATCATCCAGGTACCAAATGTTGAGCTCGCTGCATAGGCTGGAAATTAGTCTCACTGCCAAGTAGAAGAGATATGGAACGAGTGGATCACCCTGCTGAACACCCTCTGATGATTAAATTTCATGTTCGGCAAACAAAAGAATTGATGTTCGGCAAACAAAAGAATTGAGGGTTTCCTGTAGCCAGCTGAAATGAAGAGAAAAAGACTAGGGAACTGATCCCGAACGGCCGGCAAGACAACATCTCTCCTCACCATATTAAAGGCATTTCTAAAATCAAGTTTGACTACGGTATTATATTTACGGGACAAAACAGGTAGTTTTGTCCCATAAATATAATACGCAAGCTAGATGTATTTCGTTAGGTGAACGATCCGAGAACGGTATCCCTATATTTATAACTCCACTCCTCTGTGCCACATATCACGCAATTAGAATAGTGCAGTGTGTGGCATAAGTGAAATGTTAACACTGGAAATCTGAAAGAAAAGTGGAGAGGAAGTCTCCCGTTATCATAAGGAAACTAACGTCCAAATTTCTTCAAAGTCTAACTTAAGCCATTCAAACAGCCCAGTGAGAGCAATATCCTATAGTACACAAACACATTAAGTTTGTTAGCCATAAGGCGGCAGCATTATCAAGTTTTCAGCATGTAAGAGAAGAACCTGATCAGGTAGGACACCAAGATTCCATGATGCTGCAGTGTCTGACAAATTGTACCTAAATGATACACAATAACAACAAGTTGAAAAATTAGACACACATGCAACACCTTTATTTGTAGACGTTTCGCCAACCAGTGGCTTCATTAATACAATATAAAATATAAGGTAATCAGTCTTGGTGAATCTTGATACAGAAGACATCTACACAATCTTCTTTCTTACTACTGGTCCATTCCTTGGGTATAACGTACATCCACTGGTAATTCCCACCTACCAGTGATAATACTTTCGTCTGTTGCACGTCCTACACCTGTCGTCAGTATATAAGCGCCAAGCTCTATGACTGTGCTTCAGTTCCTTCAAGACTACGGTGCTCTCCACCAGCTCCAAGGTTGAGGGACTGGTTTCCTCATATTTTATATATAATTCTTCACATTATGTCCTTGTATTTTTTTATTGTAATACAGATGTACTTTTATTATGTTTCAAGCTACAGTTGTGGCTACTGTGACGATGGCTACACGAAGGTAAACTTCCCAAACACTTAAAACACAGAAAAATTACTTGTATTCAAAAAATTACTTTACTTCGAAGAAAAAGTTGGAAATTAGAACAAATAATGGACTCTCCGTAAAGTCTATTTTACTTGTGCTGAAGGACTAAAGCTGTGGATTAAATATACGAAATAATTATTCGTTTTGGTGTTCTAATCTAGAATGAGCCAAGAATTCGGTCATAACAGCTACTTCAGCTCGTGTAATGCAGAATACAATACACACAGTTATTTTTGTAGGCAAACCTTCCATCCTGTAAACATGAAATTTGGCTTTATGAAGCAATTTAGTAAAGCTTTACTGCCAGTTGGAGACACTTTTACACGAAGTTATTGCGCAAAAAAGTTTCCAGGACTGTCGGATGATAAGATCATAGATGGCATATTTATCGTGTCAGGTACGAAGAAACTTCTTCAGGATGAAACTCACTCTCTGCTTGATGATGAAAAAGAGGCATAGATTACCTTCGAAGTTGTGCTCAAAGAGTTCTGAGGTAATAATTTATTGCAGCAGTTTAAGTCCTTGAGATATGCATTGTTTTGATCACCATGTAGTAACTTCTGCCCTATCATTTCACTTATTTCTCTTGCGTTTAATGGAGATCCAATAACAATTTTTAAGGTTATATTTTATGCTTCAGTGAAGCCTTTCAATGATACTACTGCGTTGCAGGAGGAAAATCGGTGTATGACAGACAATCAACATTTGCAACATAGTTAAGATCGTACCCAACATCAATTTTGAGAACTTTACGTAGAATTTTTTTTATTTTGTTAAATATTTTTCACTGCTATTAATGCAAATGGGACAGAGATATGTAGACATGAGAACACACAATCAATAGGTCTAATAGTAACCTAAAATTTCGATAGCAGACTTTTAAAGCTGTCAATGTGTGTGTTGACTCTTTGGGTTTCTATAAAGACATTATATATCCAAGATCATAACAATTTGTGTGTGATTTTGAGTGGTTCACATACCTCGAAAAGCCGTGCACAGGAATGTCTTCGGGATTGCTAATTATAATATTACTGGGGGTATCTGAAATCTACTATTGTAGGCTTTTTTTTTGTTGTTGTTGTATAGAAAGCTGCTTGTTATGCAGAGCATTTCGGGCAAATTAGGTCAGTTTTGTGCCAGGATGCGGACCCACACCAGTCCACTAACACTCAGGTGCCCATTTTAAACTCATGGGTGAACATGGACAGGGTCAGCAGGTGTCTTTTGGAAACTTAATCCTTAGTTTGCAAAATAGCCAGGTTGCAATTTCTAAGTTTCATTTTGTTGTTCTAAAATAATGCAGTAGAGTTTGTAAGTGAAATAACCAAGAATCTACTGGAAAATTATCCAGTGTCCATTTTATTTAGTTCATGTGAAATACCCTTTATTTGCAACATTGTAAACATATTTAATATCGAGAAGAATCATGTATTTGTCCCAAAGTACAGTTAAAAATGTTCCAACACAATTTGATACACCTTTGCCAAGTGTGGAATAATAGTGGGTTAAAAGTGACCCATAATTCTGTATGAAAAAAACCTGTTAGTTACTATCATCCCAGATGTTTTACGCAAAAAGCTAATCTGATTTGGGAATTGGAATACTAATGTTATTGGTCCACAGCAGTAACTGACTCACGGAATAAGTCATATTGTGTTGTTCCACCAGGGGTTACCAGGTACACATTTCAGAAATATGGAAATAAATGGTATAAGATACCGACACAATGGAAATATAAACACTTAAGCTGAATAATGTGATCGTTCATTGACAATGATTTGCCCACGTAGTGAACTTCACCAAGTCACAATGTGATATGTTTGTGACTTGATAAAGCCCACTGCGTGGGCGAAACGTTGTCAATAAAGGATTACATTATACTGCTTAAGTGTTTATAATTCCACTTCAGTAATATAATGTAATCATAGGCGATGCTGTTCTCCCCATGGGCGTTGGCTTTGACACTGCTGGAAGAAGCATCTAGTTTACATTCGATATATAGTAACGAGCGCACACAACGCAGTTTATTATAAGTTGTACAGGACTTCGTCTATAGGAAATAGTATATATTCAAAGATTTGCCTCATTCCACAAATAACAAATAAATATACAACCACGGAACTTCAAAACATACTTAGTAATATGTGAAGTGACGTGAATCGACTGCAAATAACAACGATCTATAAGTTAATGCGGGTAGACCCTTCCACTGCTGGAATTTCTCAATATACAAAGATATAATCGACAAAATGTGTTCTTTGATGGACGAGACATGAAGGACATGTTGGAATACTCAGGTTAGATGCAATGATGACCTACTAACGAAATACATTAAAAGCCAGATTTCATAATGAGCAATTCTGTGATTTTGTACAGCACACTTAATTAAGACTGTATATGGTTAACTCTGCTAAAAGGAGTCATGTTTGAATAACCTGTGTCTCGAGTTGAAGAGGGCATGACCATCGTGATTCATGAAAGATGATTCGATTATGTTTCTTTGAATGATGGCAGGCAGATACATACTTTTGATACTTGGTGCTGGTCTCTTCCCTCCCCCCCCCCCCCTCTCTCTCTCTCTCTCTCTCTCTCTCTCTCTCTCTCTCTCTCTCTCGCTCTCTCTCTCTCTCGCTCTCTCTCTCTCTCTCTCTCTCTCTCTCTCTCGCTCTCTCTCTCTCTCTCTCTCTCTCTCTCTCTCATGGGATGATCCGTTTGAGACGCATCACTTCTAAGAGAATCTAAGCCCATCAGTCTTCCTGGTGCAGCGCCCCACCACATCATTGCTTCTGACGAAGCACGGAAATATGAAAGGTGTACCAGTCTATAGCAAGTGTTTTCCATCCCTAACTATCTTGTTTTTTTTTTTTTTTTTTTGTGTGTGTGTGTGTGTGTGTGTGTGTGTGTGTGATTCTTGTAGGATTGTATGGTCCCAGGCTAGTCGGTGTTGTTATTGATTAAATACCACTTGTTCGTGGTTACAACACACACACATGCACACACATGCGCACACATGCGCACACACACACACACATACACACAAACATACACACACACACACATACACACAACACACTCACACACAGGAGAGATAGGGGGGACATGATAACGACATACAAAATACTGAGAGGAATTGACAAGGTGGACAAAGACAGGATGTTCCAGAGATTGGACACAGTAACAAGGGGACACAGTTGGAAGCTGAAGACACAGATGAATCACAGGGATGTTAGGAAGTATTTCTTCAGCCACAGAGTAGTCAGTAAGTGGAATAGTTTGGGAAGCGATGTAGTGGAGGCAGGATCCATACATAGCTTTAAGCAGAGGTATGATAAAGCTCACGGCTCAGGGAGAGTGACCTAGTAGCGATCAGTGAAGAGGCGGGGCCAGGACCTCGGACTCGACCCCCGCAACCTCAACTAGGTGAGTACAACTAGGTGAGTACACACACACACACACACACACACACAGGCAGAACTACAAAGGGATCTGGACAGGCTGCAGACCTGGTCCAGCAATTGGCTCCTGGAGTTCAATCCCACCAAGTGCAAAGTCATGAAGATTGGGGAAGGGCAAAGAAGGCCGCAGACGGAGTACAGTCTAGGGGGGTCAGAGACTACAAACCTCACTCAAGGAAAAAGATCTTGGGGTGAGTATAACACCAGGCACATCTCCTGAAGCGCACATCAACCAAATAACTGCTGCAGCATATGGGCGCCTAGCAAACCTCAGAACAGCATTCCGACATCTTAATAAGGAATCATTCAGGACCCTGTACACCGTGTACGTTAGGCCCATATTGGAGTATGCGGCACCAGTTTGGAACCCACACCTAGCCAAGCACGTGAAGAAACTAGAGAAAGTGCAAAGGTTTGCAACAAGACTAGTCCCAGAGCTAAGAGGTATGTCCTACGAGGAGAGGTTAAGGGAAATCAACCTGACGACACTGGAGGACAGGAGAGATAGGGGGGACATGATAACGACATACAAAATACTGAGAGGAATTGACAAGGTGGACAAAGACAGGATGTTCCAGAGATTGGACACAGTAACAAGGGGACACAGTTGGAAGTTGAAGACACAGATGAATCACAGGGATGTTAGGAAGTATTTCTTCAGCCACAGAGTAGTCAGTAAGTGGAATAGTTTGGGAAGCGATGTAGTGGAGGCAGGATCCATACATAGCTTTAAGCAGAGGTATGATAAAGCTCACGGCTCAGGGAGAGTGACCTAGTAGCGATCAGTGAAGAGGCGGGGCCAGGAGCTCGGACTCGACCCCCGCAACCTCAACTAGGTGAGTACAACTAGGTGAGTACACACACACACACACACACACACACACACACACACACACACACACACACACACACACACACACACACACACACACACACACACACACACACACACACACACACACACACACACACACACACACACACACACACACACACACACACACACACACACACACACACACACACACACACACACACACACACACCGCGACAGAACACAAGAAGAAAGGACTACACTGAAAGAGAGGGTACAGAGACGCAAGGAGGAACGAGAAGCAATGAAAATGAGCAGGACCCAGACACAGGAGGAAGGGCAAACACACCCCACAGAATCTCCCACCAAAAGACTCCACCCGCGACATTCCCAACGCAACTGAGCAACCTATACTACAACCCACTCACTGTTCCCTCTGCCACCAATCCCCATATCACAAACCTCACCCCAACAGCTGTCCCTTATGGGCATTCTGACCCCACCCCCATCAACACAAACCCCACCTACACCACAGCCCCATATAGGCCCCCACCAAGGCTCTCGCTCCCCCAACCCCAATATTCTTGCATGACCACAATGATAGAAAAGAAACTAAAGGTTTGGTACACAAACGCGGATGGAATAATGAATAAACATGAGGAGTGGAATGAAAGAATCAGTGAAAAATCCCCAGACATCATAGCAGTCACAGAAACAAAACTCGCTGAGACAATAACAGACACAATCTTCCCAACAGGATATCAGATCCTGAGGAAAGATAGAAGGAGTAGAGGGGGAGGAGGGGTTGCACTGCTCATAAAACACCGATGGGGATTTGAGGAAATGGAAGGCATGGACATGATTGGAGAAAGAGACTACATTGTAGGTACAATTCAGTCCGGAGAACATAAAGTAGTCATTGGAGTGATGTATAACCCACCACAGAACTGCAGGAGGCCAAGAGAGGAGTACGAAGAAAACAACAGGGTGATGGTGGACACACTGGCTGAGGTGGCAAGAAGAGCTCACTCGAGCAGAGCAAAGTTACTGGTAATGGGCGATTTCAACCACAGGGAGATCGACTGGGAAAACCTGGAGCCACATGGGGGTCCCGAAACATGGAGAGCCAAGATGATGGATGTGGTACTTGAAAACCTCATGCATCAACATGTCAGGGACACAACCAGAGAGAGAGGGGAGGATGAGCCAGCAAGACTGGATCTTGTGTTCACCCTGAGCAGTTCAGACATTGAGGACATCACTTATGAGAGGCCCCTTGGAGCTAGCGATCATGTGGTTCTGAGTTTTGACTATATAGTAGAGTTACAAGTGGAGAAGGTAACAGGAACTGAAGGGGACAGGCCAAACTATAAAAGGGGGGACTACACAGGTATGAGAAACTTCCTGCAGGAGGTTCAGTGGGACAGAGAAATGGTAGGAAAATCAGTAAACGAGATGATGGAATATGTGGCAACAAAGTGCAAGGAGGCAGAGGAAAGTTTTGTTCCCAAGGGAAACGGAAATAATAGGAAGACCAAAACGAGTCCTTGGTTTACCCGAAGGTGTAGGGAGGCAAAAACTAAGTGCAACAGAGAATGGAAAAGGTACAGGAGGCATAGGACCCAGGAAAACAAGGAGATTAGTAGAAGAGCCAGAAACGAGTATGCACAGATAAGGAGGGAGGCCCAGCGACAGTATGAAAACGACATAGCATCGAAAGTCAAATCTGACCCGAAACTGCTGTATAGCCACATTAGGAGGAAGACAACAGTCAAGGACCAGGTGATAAGGCTGAGGAAAGAAGGTGGAGAACTCACAAGAAACGATCAAGAGGTATGTGAGGAGCTCAACACGAGATTTAAGGAAGTATTTACAGTAGAGACAGGAAGGACTCTGGGGGGACAGACCAGATGGGGACACCAGCAAGGAATACACCAACAAGTGTTGGACGACATACATACAGATGAGGAGGAGGTGAAGAAACTGCTAAGGGACATCGATACCTCAAAGGCAATGGGACCAGACAACATCTCCCCGTGGGTCCTTAGAGAGGGAGCAGATATGTTGTGCGTGCCACTTACCACAATCTTCAACACATCCCTGGAAACTGGGCAACTACCTGAGGTATGGAAGACGGCAAATGTAGTTCCCATTTTTAAAAAAGGAGACAGAAAAGAGGCACTAAACTATAGACCTGTGTCATTGACGTGTATAGTATGCAAAATTATGGAGAAGATTATCAGGAGGAGAGTGGTGGAGCACCTGGAACGGAACAGGAGTATAAATGCCAACCAGCACGGATTCACGGAAGGCAAATCCTGTGTCACAAACCTTCTGGAGTTTTATGATAAAATAACAGAAGTAAGACAAGAGAGAGAGGGGTGGGTTGATTGCATCTTCTTGGACTGCAAGAAGGCCTTTGACACAGTTCCTCACAAGAGATTAGTGCAGAAGCTAGAGCATCAGGCGCATATAACAGGAAGGGCACTGCAATGGATCAGAGAATACCTGACAGGGAGGCAACAACGAGTCATGGTACGTAATGATGTATCACAGTGGGCACCTGTGACGAGCGGGGTCCCACAGGGGTCGGTCCTAGGACCAGTGCTATTTTTGGTATATGTGAACGACATGACGGAAGGGTTAGACTCAGAAGTGTCCCTGTTTGCAGATGATGTGAAGTTAATGAGGAGAATTAAATCTGATGAGGACCAGGCAGGACTTCAAAGAGACCTGGACAGACTGGACACCTGGTCCAGCAAATGGCTTCTCGAATTTAATCCTGCCAAATGCAAAGTCATGAAGATGGGGGAGGGGCACAGAAGACCACAGACAGAGTATAGGCTAGGTGGCCAAAGACTGCAAACCTCACTCAAGGAGAAAGATCTTGGGGTGAGTATAACACCGAGCATGTCTCCGGAAGCACACATCAATCAGATAACTGCTGCAGCATATGGGCGCCTGGCAAACCTGAGAACAGCATTCCGATACCTTAGTAAGGAATCATTCAAGACACTGTACACCGTGTATGTCAGGCCCATACTGGAGTATGCAGCACCTGTTTGGAACCCGCACTTGATAAAGCACGTCAAGAAACTAGAGAAAGTACAAAGGTTTGCGACAAGGTTAGTTCCAGAGCTAAGGGGAATGTCCTATGAAGAAAGATTAAGGGAAATCGGCCTGACCACACTGGAGGACAGGAGGGTCAGGGGAGACATGATAACGACATATAAAATACTGCGTGGAATAGACAAGGTGGACAAAGACAGGATGTTCCAGGGAGGGGACACAGAAACAAGAGGCCACAATTGGAAGTTGAAGACACAAATGAGTCAGAGAGATAGTAGGAAGTATTTCTTCAGTCATAGAGTTGTAAGGCAGTGGAATAGCCTAGAAAATGACGTAGTGGAGGCAGGAACCATACACAGTTTTAAGACGAGGTTTGATAAAGCTCATGGAGCGGGGAGAGAGAGGGCCTAGTAGCAACCGGTGAAGAGGCGGGGCCAGGAGCTAGGACTCGACCCCTGCAACCACAAATAGGTGAGTACAAATAGGTGAGTACACACACACACACACACACACGACACACACACACACCACACACACACTGTTAGGAAGTACTTCTTCAGCCACAGAGTAGTCAGGAAGTGGAATAGTTTGGGAAGCGATGTCGTGGAGGCAGTATCCATACATAGCTTTAAGCAGAGGTATGATAAAGCTCACTGTTCAGGGAGAGTGACCTAGTAGCGACCAGTGAAGAGGCGGGGCCAGGAGCTTGGACTCGACCCCTGCAACCTCAACTAGGTGAGTACAAAACTTTTAGAGAGTGTGTGCTAGGTAAGTTTGGGGTGCCAGGTGTAAATTATAATGGAAGCCCTTTGATTGAACTTTGTATAGAAAGGGGTTTAGTTATAGATAATACATATTTTAAAAAGAGGATAAATAAGTATACAAGATATGATGCAGGGCGAAACGACAGTAGTTTGTTGGATTATGTATTGGTAGATAAAAGACTGTTGAGTAGACTTCAGGTTGTACATGTTTATAGAGGGGCCACAGATACATCAGATCACTTTGTAGTTGTAGCTACACTGAGAGTAGAAGGTAGATGGGAGAATAGAAGCATCAGGGAAGAGAGAGGTGAAGGTTTATAAACTAAAAGAGGAGGCAGTTAGGGTAAGATATATACAACTATTGGAGGATAGATGGGCTAATGAGAGTATAGGCAATGGGGTCGAAGAGGCATGGGGTAGGTTTAAAAATGTAGTGTTAGTGTGTGCAGCAGAAGTTTGTGGTTACAGGAAAGTGGGTGCGGGAGGGAAGAGGAGCGATTGGTGGAATGATGTAAGGAGAGTAGTATGGGAGAAAAAGTTAGCATATGAGAAGTTTTTACAAAGTAGAAGTGATGCAAGGAGGGAAGAGTATATGGAGAAAAAGAGAGAGGTTAAGAGAGTGGTGAAGCCATGTAAAAAGAGAGCAAATTAGAGAGTGGGTGAGATGTTATCAACAAATTTTGTTGAAAATAAGCCGGGATTGATGGGATAAAGATGGAAATGTTAAAAGCAGGTGGGGATATAGTTTTGGAGTGGTTGGTGCAATTATTTAATAAATGTATGGAAGAGGGTAAGGTACCTAGGGATTGGCAGAGAGCATGCATAGTTCCTTTGTATAAAGGCAAAGGAGACAAAAGAGAGTGCAAAAATTATAGGGGGATAAGTCTGTTGAGTATACCTGGTAAAGTGTATGGTAGAGTTATTATTGAAAGAATTAAGAGTAAAACGGAGAATAGGATAGCAGATGAACAAGGAGGCTTTAGGAAAGGCAGGGGGTGTGTGGACCAGGTGTTTACAGTGAAACAAATAAGTGAACAGTATTTAGATAAGGCTAAAGAGGTCTTTGTGGCATTTATGGATTCGGAAAAGGCGTATGACAGGGTGGATAGAGGGGCAATGTGGCAGATTTTGCAGATGTATGGTGTAGGAGGTAGGTTACTGAAAGCAGTGAAGAGTTTTTACGAGGATAGTGAGGCTCAAGTTTGAGTATGTAGGAAAGAGGGAAAATATTTCCCAGTAAAAGTAGGCCTTAGACAAGGATGTGTGATGTCACCGTGGTTGTTTAATATATTTATAGATGGGGTTGTAAGAGAAGTAAATGCGAGGGTCTTGGCAAGAAGCGTGGAGTTAAAAGATAAAGAATCACACACAAAGTGGGAGTTGTCACAGCTGCTCTTTGCTGATGACACTGTGCTCTTGGGAGATTCTGAAGAGAAGTTGCAGAGATTGGTGGATGAATTTGGTAGGGTGTGCAAAAGAAGAAAATTAAAGGTGAATACAGGAAAGAGTAAGGTTATGAGGATAACAAAAAGATTAGGTGATGAAAGATTGAATATCAGATTGGAGGGAGAGAGTATGGAGGAGGTGAATGTATTCAGATATTTGGGAGTGGACGTGTCAGCGGATGGGTCTATGAAAGATGAGGTGAATCATAGAATTGATGAGGGGAAAAGAGTGAGTGGTGCACTTAGGAGTCTGTGGAGACAAAGAACTTTGTCCTTGGAGGCAAAGAGGGGAATGTATGAGAGTATAGTTTTACCAACGCTCTTATATGGGTGTGAAGCATGGGTGATGAATGTTGCAGCGAGGAGAAGGCTGGAGGCAGTGGAGATGTCATGTCTGAGGGCAATGTGTGGTGTGAATATAATGCAGAGAATTCGTAGTTTGGAAGTTAGGAGGAGGTGCGGGATTACCAAAACTGTTGTCCAGAGGGCTGAGGAAGGGTTGTTGAGGTGGTTCGGACATGTAGAGAGAATGGAGCGAAACAGAATGACTTCAAGAGTGTATCAGTCTGTAGTGGAAGGAAGGCGGGGTAGGGGTCGGCCTAGGAAAGGTTGGAGAGAGGGGGTAAAGGAGGTTTTGTGTGCGAGGGGCTTGGACTTCCAGCAGGCATGCGTGAGCGTGTTTGATAGGAGTGAATGGAGACAAATGGTTTTTAATACTTGACGTGCTGTTGGAGTGTGAGCAAAGTAACATTTATGAAGGGGTTCAGGGAAACCGGCAGGCCGGACTTGAGTCCTGGAGATGGGAAGTACAGTGCCTGCACTCTGAAGGAGGGGTGTTAATGTTGCAGTTTAAAAACTGTAGTGTAAAGCACCCTTCTGGCAAGACAGTGATGGAGTGAATGATGGTGAAAGTTTTTCTTTTTCGGGCCACCCTGCCTTGAGTGGGAATCGGCCAGTGTGATAATATATATATTTGTGTATGCGATATATATATATATATTTCACTAGTATATATATATATTTAGCAGGTATTATGCAGGGTTCTGCATATATATATATGGAGAAGTATAGTATGTTATAATTGTAGAGAATAATTTTATAATTCATAATGTATATTTGAGGGCACTGTAAAGTACTCTAACTGTAATTATAAAGAAATCCTGCTAGGGATTTATTTTCCAAGGGTGTTTGGGTAAGCGTGGCTGGGGCAGTCACGTGGAGTCAGCATGTTGTGGAGGCTGGCGTCGGAGATGATGTGTGTTTAAGCTAAGTTTGTAGTTGTGTACTCCTTTTGTTTAACCAACTCGAGCCATAGGCTCTTCTATGGCTTACCTGTATATTCACCTAGGCTCTGACATGGTCAGGGTGCTGTGGGACGAGTGAGGAAATAAGAAATGGGGTTTGTAGTGGAGTAGTGACGGCCTGGCCCTGACTAGGCCTAGTGGTTATGGTGGCTGGACCTCCAGCCAGCTGTTTCTTGTGTACCCTCATTTGGGCGTTTAAGATTAAGGTGTGTCTAGAGTGTGTATATAATGTTATGGTGAATAAATAGATATGTTTTCTAACTGGGATTTTTGCCTAACCCTCTGTTAACCAACCAATTGATGTAACACATACTGGTTTAGCGCTTTCTGTTTTGACTGGGATAGCCCTGGGTGGCCTGTTTATGCTTGAGATGTGGGTAACTTTTAACTTTGCCCTTGGACAAGGCTCTAGCCCCCAGGTATCCCACATTTCTGCGTAACACGGGGTTAGGCTAAAATAAATTATTCTTGTTATAATAAGGTTAGGTAGGTTTTCTAAGTTTCTTCTGGTGCAAAATTATAAATTTTTACATTAACATTAATGAAAAAATGATATCTTTAAACGTATAAGAGTAAATTTTAGAAAGGACGTAATTTTAAATGAGTGCTTGCTAATTGACCAGTTTTACATATTCGGCACGACATATATATATATATATATATATATATATATATATATATATATATATATATATATATATATATATATATATATATATATATATATATGTACCATCTTTTTGGAGTGAAGAAGAACAGGATGTGAG